>NC_069500.1:1283260025-1283561900 GCF_027579735.1 Bombina bombina
CCGGCGTTAAGTGGAAGGATAGGAAATAACACAGAACAGAGTGAGTTTATGAAATGAGGTAAGCAGTACACACGGTAGACAGGGTAGTCCTTCACGGCAATAAGATGAAGGCAGAGAATGGTCAAGACAGGCAGAGTTCGGCAACAGGAAGGCAATCCAGCAGTATAACAGTTCAGGAGTAAACCAATAGAATGGTCAGGAACAGTCAGCAACAAAGGAAATCCAGCAGTATAACGGTTCAGGGGTAAACCAATAGAATGGTCAGGAACAGGCAGGTGTCAGCAACAAAGGAAATCCAGCAGTATAACAGTTCAGGGGTAAACCAATAGAATGGTCAGACAGGCAGAGTTCAGCAATGGTAATGCAACCCAGCAATACAAGGGTTAAGCAGTCAGAGTGGTCAGACAGGCAGAGTTCAGTAATGATATGGTAATCCAGAAGTACAAGAGTTAAGCAAGCAGAGTGGTCAGACATGCAGAGTTCAGTAACGATATGACAATCCTGCAGTACAAGGGTTAAGCAAGCAGAGTGGTCAGACAGGCAGAGTTCAGTATGGCAATCCAGCAATATAAGTAATACAGCACCCAGGAGTACACACAGTAACACCTATACTTGGGCAGTGTAGTAAGGGAAATAGAGTACTCACATAGGCGCAGATTGGCGCCAAGGAGGACACACAGGTACACGCTCTGAACCACCGCTGTGTCTATGGCAACAGCCATAGCAACTAGTCACCTCCTTCCTAAAGGTTACCTCCGGGAACCAAAGTCGGCTTGGAGGGATGAGCAGCATGAAACCTAGAGACAAAAGAAGGAGCATGCACATCACGGGCAGGAATCCAGGAACAATCTCCCACAGAGTAAACCTTCTAATGCACTAGGTACTGCATTTGCCTGCGCCTGTATCTGGAGTCCAGGATTACCAACCTCATACTTGGGTTCACTATGAATCAAGAGCGGAGGGGGAGGAGGTTTGAGTCGAGAATATCTGTTCTTGATGTAGGGCTTGAGTAGTGAGATGTGGAAGACTGGGTGTATGCCCAGGGTTCTGGGCAAGGCCACTTCGTAGGCAACAGGAGACAGTCTTTTAAGGACCCTGTAAGGGCCGATATACCTAAGCCCTAATTTATGACAGGGTTGACGTAGAGACCCAGACACGTACCTACCGAAAAGGAACGTACAGTGGCTCGATGATGATCAGCAAAACTGTTGTATCTGGAGACAGATGAACGTAACTAAGAGTGAATACGTTGCCAATGAGTATTGAGGTCAGTAAAGTGTCGATTTGCGACAGGAACCCCTGTAGACTTAGCGTAAAGAGGAAAAACACGAGGTTGATAGCCTGTGTGACGTGAGTTACCAAGATCTGAGGGCCTGTTATGTAACATTCTTTGGTTTATTGTGACTCTATTAACCAAGTGGGCATAAAGCTGTTTTTATATTTTGTAATAAGATGTATTTTATTTAAGTTTCTGATCTGATTGTGTCTCAGGAGTCTGTCTGGGTAAACTGATTGTGTTCCTGTGTGATTATGTTAATTAGTCTGCCCAAAATCAGATTGTCTGAGTAAACTTTCCTCCCCAGTTAATTAACTTGATATGTTAATCTGTTTTACCTGAAAATAGACAATTGTTAGAGGTTTGATATATTGTTTGTATGTTTGCTTTACTGTTTAACAAATTCCCTCTGTAACCTGAAGCTCTGTGACTCTGGAATGCCAGGGTGTATAAATATGTGTGCTGCTTTTAAATAAAGTGTTCATTTTTGTGTTCAGACAACTGAGTGTTGCCTCAGTTCTGTTCACCTATATAACTTTAGACTGCAGTCAAAGGGAGATACCAGGAGCTATTGCTCTGGATAAAGGGATGTCCAGGACAAGGGAAGTGTTCTGACAGAGGTACTCATTCGGGATACCAGGCGGTCCATCACAGCCTGCTGCAGCTAGAAATGGAAAACATCATAGAGAAGAGTGCCAGTGAGTATTCTTTGCCAGCTTAGCTAGGGGCAACAATCCAGACCAATTGGTATAAAGAGAATTGACATAAACTCTGAGATAGGCTTCGAGATCTTGATTCACTCTCTCTGTTAGCCCATTAGTTTGGGGATGGTAGCCAGAAGACAAGGAAACAGTGGTTCCAATCAATTTGCAAAAATCTTTCCAAAAGGTAGAGATGAATTGAGGACCTCTGTCAGAAACAATATTCACCGGAATGCCATGAAGTCGTACCACATGTAACAGAACAAGAGTCGATAATTCTTGTGCAGACGGTAGCTTGTTTAAGCTTGTTTAAGGCAATAAAATGAGCAATTCTGGAAAATCGATCCACCACAACCCAGATAACAGTATGATGGTCAGAAGGAGAGAGATCTACAACAAAACCCATGGTTATGTGTGTCCAAGGTTGTTTGGAAATGGACAATGGTTGGAATAAGCCATGAGGCAAGGATCGGGGAGTCTTATTGGCAGCACAGGTCACGCAGGCCTTTGCATAATCCTGTGAGTCAGACTTCATGGTAGGCCAACATACATGTTGGGAAACCCAAAAATCTGTGAAAAAACAAAGCGCAAACAGACTCAAGTGTAAATTGATAAGGCGCAAAGTACCACGCTAATGTATTACACTTACAGTGTTTTCAACACTGTAAGTGTAATACATTAGCGTGGTACTTTGCGCCTTATCAATTTACACTTGAGTCTGTTTGCGCTTTGTTTTTTCACAGATTTTTGGGATTCTATTATACTCCGGGAGGCACGCAGGACACCACCGGTAAAGCAGCAGCAGCAGGTCTCGTATTTAATTTTACTCACTATCATTGTGGTTTATTTGTTGCTTTTCATTGTGGTTTTCTTGTTGCTTTTCAATTTTGGGAAGCATTAGCGTATAATTTGCAGCATTTTGTATTATTATTTTTTATTTTCAGTTTATATGCATTGTAAGTTTAATATTGTAAACTTAATTTTTTAGCGTTTTACATCATTACTGATTTCTGTTTGTAATCATTGTTTTAATCTATGTGGTTTTAATCTATGTGGTATTGATCATCCTCCATTAGCAGTTAGCGCTGTTCAATTTGTGTTCTTTCTATTTTACATGTTGGGAAAGAAGCTTAAAGGTTCTTGTCAGATCAGGATGTCCTGATAGTTTGCTGTCATGAGCCCAGGATAGCACAGGGGTGCGAAGGTTCAGAGGTACAAAGAAGATCTCGGGAGCTGTGGGGGCTTCAGGAGGCTTTCTAGACTGGGCATGTTTCAGTCTTTGTAGTAGAGAGGTGTTAAGTTGAACAACCACACAGAAAGGGGGTATGATGTGTTCGATAGGAGCTTCAGAAGAGTTACTAGACTGAGGAAACTGATGGGAAAGGGTGTCAGCCTTTTTATTCTTGGTCCCAGGAAGATATGAGACTACAAAGTTAAAATGGGAAAAGAATAAGGTCCACCTTGCCTGTCGAGGATTAAGTCGATGAGCAGTCTCTAGGTACGTCAGATTCTTGTGCTCAGTGAGAATCTGAATGGGGTTGGCGGTACCCTCTAGCCAATGACACCATTCATGTATTCACATGATTAAGGGGTAACACCCGAAACGTTGTGGACTTTGTTTGTGCCAGAATAAATTGGTAAAATACTTATGCTGCTGCATCTTTTGTTTGTATCCATTTGGGAGTTTGCAGGAACCCTGCAGCGTGCATTGGGCATTTAAGGGTGCTGGACTTTGGACTGTTTACCATTCAGTCAAGGCCATCTTAATGGCTAAGAGTTCATGATTACCCACATTGTAATTCCTCTCTGCAGGAGTAAAATGTTTGGAAAAAAAGGCTACAGGGTGCAACTTGGAGATCAAAGGATCCCTTTGGGTTAAGACTGCTCAAGCTCCTATCTTGGAGGCATCTAAAGTGAACTGCAGGTCAGGATCAGGATGGCAGAGCACAGGAGCAAAAAGACCTTTTTCAGATGAGAGAAAGCATCCAAGGCTAGAGGAGGCCAATTCTTACAGTCTCTGTTTTGTTTAGTCAGCTCAGTGAGTGGAGCGACTATCTGGTAGAAGCTCTTTATAAACTTGCGGTAATAGTTGGAGAACCCCAATAATCTCTGTAGTTCCTTTAATGAGGTGGGTTGAGGCCATTCCAGAACTGCAGTTAGTAGGATCCATGGCAAAAACTTCCTTTGAGATGACATAGCCAAGGAACTGGATCTGGACTTGATCAAACTCACATTTTTCCAGTTTGGCTACCAGAGAATTGTTCCTGAGGCGAAGAAGTACCTGTTTTACATGATTATGATGCTCCTCAAGGGTGGAGGAGAATATAAGGATGTCATCCAGATAGAGGTCACGGAAGACATCGTTGCCAAATGCTTGGAAGACAGCAGGGGCATTACACAGCCCAAAAGGCATTACGAGGTATTCGTAATGCCCAGATCTCATGTTAAAGGCAGTCTTCCATGTCCTGAGAAGATACGAATTAGATTATACGACTCACATAGGTCCAATTTAGTGAAGTACCAAGCATTTTGGAGTGAATCGTATAGTTCAGTGATCAAAGGAATAGAATAGCGATTCTTGATAGTGATGTTGTTTAGGGCTCTGTAGTCAATACAAGGTCTGAGTCCACCATCCTTTTTACTGACAAAAAAGAAGCCAGCCCCGACAGGAGAAGAGGAGGGGCTAATACAACCTTTAGCTAGGTTCTCTTGGATATATTTCTCCATGGCCTTGTTTTCAGCCTTGGAGAGTGGAAAATCCTCCATTTTGGGGCTCCAGGAAAGAGGTCAATTTTGCAGTCATAAGGACGGTGGGGTGGCAGCACATCAGCTGCTTTCTTTTCAAACACATCTGTAAAATCTGCATATACTGAGGGAAGACTTGAAGGGGTCTGTAGGCTGGCTATGGGGATGTCATGCAGTGGAGTAACCTTAGCCAAGCAGGAGTGGAAGCAGGATGTACCCCAGGAGGCCAACTGTCCCTCAGTCCAGTCAAACTGTGGATTGTGTATACGAAGCCAAGGAAGACCAAGGATAATTGGTTGTGCTGTAGATGAATGACATCGAACTGCAACTGTTCAGTATGAAGGACTCCCACAGTCATGGTTAGGGGTGCAGATTCTAAATGGATTAAACCTGATCCAAGGGGAGTGCCATCCAGAGTAGTTATTTAAAGACAGACGCCTAGATTACGAGTTTTGTGGTAACAGGGGTGCGGTGCTTATTTGCACGTTATTGTCACCGCTCACTTCCCTGCAGCGCTGGTATTATGGGTTTTTATCAACCCGGCATTAACAGACAAGAAGTGAGTGTAGAGCAAAATTGAGCTCCATACTTCACTCCAATACCAGCGCTGCTTAAGTCAGCGGTGAGCTGGTTATAGGTGCTTGTGCACAATTTCCCCATAGACATCAATGGGGAGAGCCGGCTGAGAAAAAGTGCCAAAAAGCAGTGTAAAGCTCCGTAACGCAGCCCCATTGATTCCTATGGGGAAACTAAATTTATGTTTACACCTAACACCCTAACATGAACCCCCTACATTATATTTATTAACCCCTAATCTGCCGCTCCGGACATCGCCGCCACCTACATTATACTTATTAACCCCTAATCTGCTGCCCCTAACATCGCCGCCATCTACATTATACTTATTAACCCCTAATCTGCTGCCCCCAACATCGCCGCCACCTACATTATACTTATTAACCCCTAATCTGCTGCCCCCAACATCGCCGCCACCTACATTATACTTATTAACCCCTAATCTGCCGTCCCCAACGTCACCGCCACTATTCTAGAGCCGCTCATAACGCAAAACTCGTAATCTGGCTGAGAGAAAGTCCAGCGCTCGCTTACAAGCTCTCAGCTAAGATTAAAAGCAAAACTGGAAGAGTTAGTTACCGCATCTGGCCAAATGGGACAAACCCAGGTACAACGTAAAGGGGAAAATTACAAAATAAATTAATACAACACACAGAGAAAGTCCAGCACTCAATTACAAGCTCTCAGCTAAGATTAAAAGCAAAACTGGAAGAGTTAGTTACCGCATCTGGCCAAATTGGACAAGCCCAGGTACCACGTCAAGGTCTCTTCCAAAACCTGGGTCCCTAAAACAGCCATACAAATGCAAGCTCTCAATCAAACAAACTGGGAACAAGTCAGGGTTCACAGATTTATGTAATCTCCCTAGACATACAAAACACGGAAGGGGACTGCACTCTCAAACTGGACTGGGTACATATCCTATGACCCTGCAACATGCTCAGCCCTGGGTGCTATTGCACTCTCAGGGAGCTGTGCTGTCTCTAGAGTCACAGGCAGTTAACCCCAGACAATGGGTGCAAGGCCCATAGGGAAAATTACAAAATAAATTAATACAACACACAGAAAAAGTCCAGCACTCGCTTACAAGCTCTCAGCTACAATTCTAAATAATCTATAGAATAAATATATCATTTTTTACATTATCTATAATCATTTTTAACAACAGTACTAAATTGAGGGCTTCTAAATAACTTTTTTAAATATTTTATACTGGATTTTTAGATCAGTATCTGTGCATATTCTTCTTTATAGTAGTGTCTATTACATTCAGTTATATAAAAATTGGTGTACACTGTCCCTTTAAATATACATTTCTATATATGTGATAATGTTAATGTAAAATATATATCTATACCTATATATCTATAGGAATAGATATACAGATATAGGTATACAGTGTACATATATTTATTGAAATGTGACGTTTCGGGGCAAAAGAAACCCTTCCTCTGACAAACAGTTAACAAACTGAACTTAATAAATAAATAAATAAATAAATAAACCATACTAAAATGAGCTATATAGAATCAAAACATAGTGAAATGTGTGTACATAAGTGTCAATAAGGACTAAATGATTCATGACAAATGACCCCAAAGCAAAAAAACTGAGCATGTATAAAACACTTCATAATCCATTATAAAATCGTCAGTACATCAACATAGGGAGCAAGCCGAAAGGACGTGATATAATTGGCCAACCTCAAACACTCCCCTGTAAGATAACCAAATCTGATAGGTGGATGTTGTGCCACACCTCTATTCGGCAGCCATCCAGCTCATGTGAACACGCCCACGTAATAAATCAACAGAGCGCCAGAACGCAACCATAAGAAATACATTGATCACATATAAAAGAATACAATCCTTCAATCCCACATCAGGAAATAAATAATTAGGAAACGACCAGGTTCCCCCTATTAAGCATATGTGAAAACAAGCAAGACAGCAGTTGGATCAGAGCCGATCAGAGCCATCAAAAAGAACCACCATGCCGTCCCCTACACGTCATGTGTTGCCATGGGGACATATATAAAATAAAACACAGACGTAGAGTACCACAGCCAATCCAGTGAGTGAAAGACGTCTTAAACACCCCACCAATTGTTAACTATAATACACAAGCCAATAGCTGGAAAGAAAAAGACAACCCAGTTAGTAACCTTAAAAATTTAACTACAAAATAACTAAAAAATATAAATACATAAAAGCCCACCCAGGCACCATAAAAGCTCCCATCCGAAATAGTTTAATAGACAGGATTGTCGCTAGGCTTATTGCCAAATGACAATTATTAACGTATCCGCTTATTTAGGACAAATATTATTACAGATCTAGTGTGAAAATAAACAAGGTGCTCATTTTTTAATCCATTCAAGGCATACCTTGGAGCAAACACAGGTCCACTGTCTAACATGAGTATATATATATATATATATATATATATACACTAAATAGAGCAAACCAGTTAAAACCATCAAACCATACAAAATAAAAAATAAAAAGAACAAGTAAAAAGTGTGCTATCAACTCAATATGATTCATAGTCATGAGGCCGTGTGTACATCTAAATGAAAAACAAAAAACAGAAAACAAAATCACCAACTATGCTCGGCAATACCCCAGACTTAGAATCAGAGTGTATGGTGGCAAACGCAATCTGTCTTTAAAATAAAGGAAGCTTATGGACACAGTCCTACCTTCTGTCTAATAGAAACCAATGGCATGACTCCAGGCAAATAGTTATTGGTATTCTTGCCCAAAATAATAGTCATCATTAAAATCAATAGTGCCTACTGGACATCATAACGGGTCATTATGTGACAGGCCCTAGTAAAACCAGATGACCAATACTGAGTAAAAATTGGGGAACATGGTCAAAAAATTGGGGACATGTCTCAATCTTGAGCTGAAGGGGTCAGTATACATAAGTCAAAGTCAAACAAGTGAGAAAAGAGTATATCAAAATTGCATATGTTAAAAACTAATGAAACATAATTAAAAGAAAGATTGTAACACGACTGACAGACAGTATAAAGGCAATTGTCTTCTATGGGTATATCAGTTTTGACAAGAAGGTCTCGTAGATTACATCCCTACTTGTATGCGACTCAATGGGTGAATGGTAGATTTGGGTCAGACTGGATCAGTTTTCAGTCGTCCCGAACCGCCCTGACAATCCGATTTTTGTCTGGCGTATAGGATGTGATGAATGTAAGTCATTTTGGGTCTTCCTTCCTTGTTGGCTCAATCATATCCAACGCTTCATGTTTTCTTTTATTCAGTTGTGTTGGTTTGTAACCCCTCTGTTTAACCCTCTCCGTCATCTCATGCAGTTTTTGTATGCACTTCTGTTGGTCTATATTGTTTCTGATAACTCTTTGGAACTGGGCTTTCGGAATGTTCCGTATCAATGATGGTGGATGGCAGCTGTTGGCCCAAAGGATAGAGTTTCTATCAGTGCTTTTTTTGTATAGTGTTGTGCCCAGTCGGTTATCTGTTTTGAACACTCTGACATCAAGAAAATCGTTCATATCATTGTTGGCGTGATGCTGAAATCTAATGGTGCTATTCATATTATTCAGCTCTGTGACCCATGTGTTAAGAGATTGCTCATCCCCATGCCACACCAGAAACAGATTGTCGATGTATCAACAATAAAATCTGATTTGCTTATTGGAGAAAACTTGCATCTTGTTGGTTTCATAGTCCGCCATGAATAGGTTAGCTAGAGACAGGGCCACATGGACCCCATCGGTGTCCCTGCTATCTGTAAGTAGTATATCTTCTCAAAACGAAAATAATTTTTCGATAGACAATCAGTGAGTAATTCTATCAGCACCTCCTCGGTGGGTCCAACATAATAAATACTTCTGAGGCATCTTCTGACTGTGGCAATCCCAAGATCTTACTGTGTACAAGCTGGACATGTCAAGAGTCACTAGAAGGTTACTCTCTTCGATGTTGGACAATTGTGTGATCAACTTGATGAAAGATGTTGTATCCTGAATGTATGACTCCATTATTTTAACTATGGTTGCAACCGATACCACTTTTTTAAAACCAAGTACAAGTACTGATACTTTTTTCAAATACTCACTGATACCAATTACCGATACTGTTTTTTATGTCATGACAGTTTACCAAGCACAATACAGACTAATTATTTAAGATCGCTTCTTTATAATTATGAACTGTAACTCAAAAGACATTTTAAAATAAGAAAACAGTTTTATGTGCTTGTTGTTACAAAGTTCACAAATTGCTTATAAATAAAAATATTACAATAACATATATTAATAATAACAACAATAAATAACAGCTGCAGCAGCTGGGACTGGAAAGCTACAATTTAAAGGGGTGATTACTGGATGCAATTGGGTTGTAGGGTGCCTGTATAACTCATCAATCTGACATTTGTACTTAATAAAAAGTTATATAATTTAATTCTGAAAATAATATTGGGGAAGGAGTACCCAGTAAACCCCTTTGAGAAAAATGGGGCATTTGCATTCTACTGACTCAACAGAAAATAGGGCTGGTCTTCATATTTTTCCAGGGCTGCTTTTTATTCCCAGTCCAGCCCTGGCTAAGGATGTTCCTTAGAGTACAGTATGTTTTGAGCACAATTGTTCAAGATGAGAACTAGCAGTATAACAGGCAGTCTATCAATTAGAATATTTTTTCAAAAGTTAGTGGCAAGTTCTTATTAAGGAACAGAAGAATCTCTGCATGTTCAGCTATAAGTCTGTTTCTGCTATCAGTAAGGACGTTTGACGCTAAGCTGAACAGTCTTTCACTTGTCACACTACTGCATGGGTCAGAAAGATATTTTTGGGCCATTAAATCTCAATTTATTAACTGACCAGTACTTCAGGGGTTTGTCTGAATGAGGTACAGTGATCTCTCCCAGGTAGGCTTCCAGCTTTAAAGTAGCAGCTTTTGGAGCACTGCTCTGACATACAATAATACAAATAACAGCAATTTGTATTGCCAGAACAGAAGTGAACAATTTTTAGTTACGTCTCCACTCCAGCTTAAAATGAAATGGGAACATGTAGTTTGAAAAACGCCACAAGATGGCGTATGGGTAGGAGTTGTAGGTATCGGTTTAAGTATCGGTGCGGTACAAGTACTCATGCAAATACTTGGTATCGGTACCGATACCGATACGAGTATCGGTATCCGTGCAACCCTAATTTTAATCCAGGGTTGTAAATAGTAGTCAACAAATTGTGTCAGTGGTTGTAAGAGAGACCCCTTTGCCGACACAATGGCTCTACCTGTTGGTTTGTGTGCATCTTTATGGACTTTAGGCATTGTGTATAGCACCCAGTACTTCAAGGGTTTGTCTGAATGAGGTACAGTGATCTCTCCCAGGTAGGCTTCCAGCTTTAAAGTAGCAGCTTTTGGAGCACTGCTCTGACATACAATAATACAAATAACAGCAATTTGTATTGGCAGAACAGAAGTGAACAATTTTTAGTTACGTCTCCACTCCAGCTTAAAATGAAATGGGAACATGCAGTTTGAAAAACGCCACAAGATGGCGTATGGATAGGAGTTGTAGGTATCGGTTTAAGTATCGGTGCGGTACAAGTACTCATGCAAATACTTGGTATCGGTACCGATACCGATACTAGTATCGGTATCCGTGCAACCCTAATTTTAATCCAGGGTTGTAAATAGTAGTCAACAAATTGTGTCAGTGGTTGTAAGAGAGACCCCCTTGCCGACACAATGGCTCTACCTGTTGGTTTGTGTGCATCTTTATGGACTTTAGGCATTGTGTATAGCACCGGGATGATGGGATGATCTTGTTTCAAGAATTTCAATTCATGCTCTGTGATTAATTCAAGTTGACTCAATGCTGTTAATTTGCTGTCAATTTCTCCTTTGAAGACCAACGTGGGATCCCTAGGGAGTATCCGATAGGTCCTCTCATCTTAAAGTTGGTGTAACACCTCTTCCCTGTAGTCGCATAGGTCCATAATCACCACAGCGCCGCCTTTGTCCGCTGGTCTAATCACTATAGACTTGTCATTACTCAGGGAGTCCATGGCACATCTTTCTGGTTTCGAAAAGGTTGTCATTTCAAGGGGTCTTTTGTTTCTCAAATATCTATTGTGTTAGAAAATTTGTGAAAGTGGAAATGGACGGATTTTTTGTATTCGGATCAAAGGTACCTTTAACCCTGAAAGGTGACAGGCCCGTGGTTTCTGATTGGAAGAATTCTTTCAGTCTCAGGTTCCTTCCAAATTTTTGTACATCAATATAAGTATTGAAGGAATTCATACCTGTTGAGGGCATAAAGGAAAGTACTTTATTCCAAAGTTATCTCTGGTGATGTTAGTACTCTAGAGATGATATTAAAAACAATATCATCTATCTTCTCTTAAGAGGGGGGCGGCGGGCAGTGCCCCCCCGCGTGTGTGGCCTCGGCCCATGCCTAAAAAAGGCAATGCTGTAGGGTGAGCTGATGTGGGTGGTAGTGCAGCTGTGTTAGTGGACTGACTATTCCATTGTGGGTTGCCTCTACCCCCCTAGAACGGGTAGTGATTTCTCAAAATTCAGCATTAGCGTTGTCAGTCGCCAAATATGTCTCAGAGTTCGAGCTCTCATCTGAGCTAGAGTCTACTGTGTTCAGGACTTTCTTGCTGTAATGTCTGTCCCTTCTGGGGCTGAAATTCCTTCTCTCATCAGGTGTGAGTATCCACCTATATACACTTTTGTAGGAATAGTCATGTGTAACCGTTTGTAGCTTTCGATTCTTAAAGGCAATGAGCTCATGTTTATATTCTCTGATTTGTGTGGTCAATTTCTCTAGCCATTCATTGGAGGTGTCAGCTTTGAGTTTGTCAATATGGTCACTTTCAAAGGTTTGAATTTCCACCCTAACACCCCTGAGTAGGCGGCCTACTTCCCTGATGAAAAGGAGCATGAGGTCAAAGGAACACTTGTTTAAAATTCTGCACCAATTAAGGCAGAATTCAGAATTAGATCTTCCCAATGTCGGAATATTCCTGATTTGAAAGCCTCTTGGAATCATCCGTTTTTTATGATAGTCTGAAAGATAAGTTCCATGAAGATTTATATCAATTTCCCTTTGTTTAAGTTTAGCTAATGTGTTGAAGAGTGACTGAGTGATCTCTTCTAACTTTTGTTCATCAACTGATGAACTTTTACCAGGGCCTGTCGCATAATGACCCATTACGATGTCCAGTAGGCACTATTAATTATTATGATGACTATTATTTTCAGTAAGCATACCAATAATTATTTGCCTGGAATCATGCCATTGTTTTCTATTAGCACAGAGTCCACCAGCACTATCAAAGTATGAATATAATATCTTTATTAAAGTTTCGGGGATTAACCCCTTAGTCATGCTATTAGTTACATGTGGTTATTTCATTACTTTTAAACACTTTCTTATTCGCCAAACAATTCCTTGGAAGGTGCCTTAGCCCCCTCTAGTGGCCGCTCATTTATATTACAGTTTATAAAACTTTAATAACACATTTATGTAACATATTAAAACAATGTATCACCATTGATGTCAGTATGACAGAATAGTATTCATTACCCTCATATTGCTTAATTTATGTGGTTATTTTACTCATTAAAGACCCTGTTCTAACTATTTCATAAAGAAATATGGTACATTTAGTTGTCAATTATTCTATCACAATATTGCCAGACAGCTTGACTAATGTGCTAATTGTTGCCACAACTACCATACAATTACTATTCAAAGGAAACAGGAAAGATCAAAGTCAAGATTTAACTCCTTAGGTTCTAGTGTCTCCATTTCATATATCCACCACATCTCCCTTTGTTTCAACAACTTTTCTCTGTCAGCTCCTTTCCTTGGCACTCTGATTTGCTCAATAATTTACCAACGGAGCTGACTGATGTTGTGTCCCTGTTCTATAAAATGCTTGGATAAAGGGGCTTCTATGTTTTTTCTCCTGATGTTGGAGCGATGTTGATTCATACGCTCCCTGGCCTTTTGTGTAGTCTCGCCCAAATAGAATAAAGAGCCCGGGCATTTAATAAGATATACTACGTGTGTACTCTCACAAGTGTAAAAACCTTCTATATTGTACTTTCTTCTACTATGAGGGTAAAAAAAGTGTGGTCCTTTTATAATAGAGCTACAGCTCATACACCCCAGACATGGATAGCTACCTTTTCTTTTGCTACCAATATATGTTTGTTTACTACTCTTGCTGGGGCCCACGTCAGTCCTCACTAGGTGGTCACGTATACTTCTTACACGCCTAAAGGCCATAAGAGGCGGTGGATGGATAAGATGTTGTGGATATATGAAATGGAGACACTAGAACCTAAGGGGTTAAATCGTGACTTTGATCTTTCCTGTTTCCTTTGAATAGTAATTGTATGGTAGTTGTGGCAACAATTAGCACATTAGTCAAGCTGTCTGGCAATATTGTGATAGAATAATTGACAACTAAATGTACCATATTTCTTTATGAAATGGTTAGAACAGGGTCTTTAATGTGTAAAATAACAACATAAATTAAGCAATATGAGGGTAATGAATACTATTCTGTCATAATGACATCAATGGTGATACATTGTTTTAATATGTTACATAAATGTGTTATTAAAGTTTTACAAACTGTAATATAAATGAGCGGCCACTAGAGGGGGCTAAGGCACCTTCCAAGGAATTGTTTGGCGCGAATAAGAAAGTGTTTAAAAGTAATGAAATAACCACATGTAACTAATAGCATGACTAAGGGGTTAATCCCCGAAACGTCGCTACTTTTAATGGGTCTTTAATAAAGATATTATATTCATACTTTGATAGTGCTGGTGGACTCTGTATCTTTGGATTTATTAACAGGGTTATTGCAGTTAACCCTATACACCGTACACTCCTTCAGTGGTGCTGTTTTCCCAAACTTGTTGTACATTGTTTTCTATTAGACAGAAGGTAGGACTGTGTCCATAAGCTTCCTTTATTTTTAATACAGATTGCGTTTACCACCATACACTCTGAGTCTGGGGTATTGCTGAGCATAGTTGGTGATTTTGTTTTCTGTTTTTGTTTTTCACTTAGATGTACACACGGCCCCATGACTATGAATCATATTGAGTTGATAGCACACTTTTTACTTGGTTTTTTTTTATTTTGTATGGTTTGGTGGTTTTAATTGGTTTGTTCTATTTAGTGTATGTATATACTCATGTTAGACAGTGTACCTGTGTTTTCTCCAAGGTATGCCTTGAATAGATTTTATTTTTACACTAGGGCTGTACTAATACTTGTCCTAAATAAGCGGATACGTTAATAAGTGACATTTGGCAATAAGCCTAGCGACAATCCTGTCTATTAGACTAGCTGATTTGGGATGGGTGTCATGTTTCTTGTGTGGGTATTTAGCAGTAGAAATAAGCACTACTTGATAGTAGGTACACAGAGCAGGTCTTTATTCAGCTCAGAGGTAAGCAAGAGCACTGACTGAACTAACAGAGAAAAACTAACATAAAGAAGATGGCTGCTGATCATAGAGTTCCCTCCCAGCTCCAGAGTGTCTTTTCTTAAATTAACAGTATACCACATCTCCCCAACTACTTTCAAATCCCCTCTTAACATTTAACACACCTTAACAACAAAGAAACAATAAAAAATGTGCTCCAATAGCTCAATATACTTTATCCTACAACATAATCTTTTAGTCTCCCTGGAGGGTGTATTGCCCTTCCAGTTCGTGATGTTTTGTGTCCAGCTTCTGCAGACTGTATAGGGACAAATTCTCCTTGATTTGCATCTGAACCTGGCACTTCAGTCTCTGAGTCAGTATTGTGAGTAATTGATGACTCTTCTCCTTTTTCAGGTACAAGTACCTGTGGCTCTGAGTGATCTTGTTCATATGTGTAATCCATCCGGAGATGACGCCGGTTTCTCCTGTACTGTCTGCCATCAGGTGTTTTAATTACATATGATCTTGGCTCAGGACCAACAGATGATATCTCTGCAGGCTGCCAACCTGCTGATGTCTCCATACGCACTGCATCCCCTTTTTGGAAGGCTTGTAGTGGCTTAGCACCATGATCATAATATACTTTCTGCCTATGCTGTAGCTCCCTCAATTTTTGGTGTGCATTCTTAGGGATCTGGGGCTTTAATGCATGAGCTGCAACCGGTAACTTGGTTCTCAGTGTCCGACCCATTAAAAGTTGTGCTGGGGAATAGGCCATTCCAGTGATTGGAGTATTGCACAATTCTAGAAGCGCAATTTGAGGATCTACCCCCGATTCCCATGTTTTTTTGGAGCATGAGTTTAATTGTTTTTACAGTTCTTTCTGCCAGTCCATTTGATTGGGGTTAACCAGGACTAGAATGAGTAAACTTAATACCCCATTGTGCAGCAAATGCCTTCATCTCAGCACTGGCAAAGGGTACATGGTCACTGATAGCTTCTATTGGGATGCCATGTCTACTAAATGTTGCTTTCAGCTTTGCAATTACTGTTGTTGCAGTTTTATCAGACAACTTTAGTACTTCAGGATACTTAGAAAAATAGTCTACTATTACAAGAAATGACGATCCCTTCCACTCAAAAATGTCCACTGCCAGTTTTTGCCAAGACAGGTGAGGAATTTTGTGTGAGAGTAATGGTTCCTTTTGATTCGCTGGTAGGTGACTAGCACAAATCTTGCAGGTCTCTACCATCTGTTGTATGTCCTTGGACATGCTGGGCCAGAACAGGATCATCCGAGCCCGCATTTTGGTTCTCTGTATACTTTGATGGCACTCATGCAGACTTTCTGGAATTTTCCTGCGAGCATTCCGAGGAACTACAATCTTTTCACCCAGCAATAGGAGACCATCTTCCATGCGCAGCAAGTGCTTAAATTGCCAATATGACTGCAGACTTGGATGGAGTTGCCTTTTTCTTTGTGGCCAACCTTCAGACAGAAGTTGTTTAAGTTTGTTTAAGTCTGCATCTTCTGCTGTGGAAGTTTGTAAATAAGATAACATCTCAGTACCAATAGATTCTGATGATGACAGTGTATAGACGACCCTTTCTTCTGATAAACTGTCCTCTTCTTGTCCTGGTGGATCAACAGGGGCCCTGGAAAGAGTATCAGAAATAAACATATCACGCCCAGGAGTATAAATGATATTTAGGTTGTATCGTTGCAGTTGTAAGAGCATTCTTTGGAGTCTTGCTGGTGCTTTGCTCAATGGTTTAGTGAGTATTGATTCAAGAGGCTTGTGGTCAGAATGCACTGTAACTGCTCTGCCGAATATAAACTGGTGAAACTTTTGTGTAGCATATCCAATAGCCAATAGTTCTTTCTCAATCTGGGCATAATTTTGCTCTGTGGCAGTCATTGCTCTTGATGCATATGCTATAGGGCAATTGTCTTGAAGTAAGCAAGCTCCAAGGCCTGATTTAGATGCATCTGCCTGAATCACTACTGCTTTTGCTGGGTCAAAAAATCTTAATACTGGAGCCTCAATCAGTGCCTGCTTTAAAGACTGTACTGCTTTAGTATGCTCTGGACCCCACTGCCAAACAATATACTTGCAAAGTAACTTCCTCAAAGGAGCAGTAATCTCTGCCTCCCCTGGTATATATTGTGCCAGATACCGGACCATGTCCAAAAATCTTTGCAGCCCTTTTTGTCCTCTGGGTCAGGATCTGATCATGTTCTTCATCTGATGATTCAGCAATAATCATATCATCAGCTATGATATGCACACCTGGGATGTCCCCAAAAATCTCCATATTTTTCTGCTGAAATACTTCACTGGCTGACTTTATCCCAAATGGCATCCTGCAAAATCTAAAGCACCCCCATGGGGAGTTGAAAGTGCATAGTTCTGAGGACTCTTTGTCTAATTTAACTTGCCAGTAACCATCCTTTTCATCAAGGATGGTGAATATGGTTTTCCCGGCCAGTTGACTCTGTACATCCTCTGCAGTAGGGATATTGAAGTGATGACGCTTTATAGCCTTGTTAAGATCACGGGGGTCCAAACATACCCTCAGAGTACCATTTTTCTTTTCTGTTACTACAAGGCTATTCACCCAATCAGTGGGAGTGTGTACTTTAGCAATGATCTGATCCTTTTCTAACTGCAGTAGAGTCTCTTTAAGCTTGCCCAATATTGCAAATGGGATTTTCCTGCAACCATGTATGACTGGAGCAACACTTGGGTCCAAATAGATGTGGTAAGTTCCTATAAATTGCCCAATTCCTTGAAATGCATCAGGGTAAAGTTTTACCAGATCATCTTTTGTATAAAGTTTTCATGTAGATACTGTGTGAACTTTGCGAAATAAATCCAGTTCCTGGCACGCTGCTTTTCCTAATAATGGAAGTGAGGAGCATCGCGTAACAAAGAATTCCAGCTCTGCTGTATGTGTGGGGGTATCTGCAGTGAGATGCACCATACCTTCTGAACGGATTTTGGAATCCCCATAAGCATTTAACATAGTGTTAGTATTTCTGATGCAGAACTGTGCAGGGATCTTTTTTAAGAGAGTGATAGGTAGTACATTTGCCTCAGCACCAGTATCCAGTTTAAAGTTAATGGGTGCACCATTGATTTGCACTTCAGAGAACCATGCAGAATATTTTAGTTCTTGTTTTACATCTTTCAATATTGCTCCTATAAATAAAGTCTCAACTGTTTTTACTCTATCACACTCCTGGCCCTGTGATTTACAGCATTTTGCAAAATGATTCCTTTTGTGACAAGTGTAACAAACACACCCAAATGCAGGGCATCTTTGAGGTGGATGTACCCTGTCACACCTAGGGCACACATTCCTTTTTTGCTCAGTCCTTGCACTAGAGTGAGGTTTGTTCTTGCTGCCTCTAGTAGACTCTGCTTGGCTAGTGAGTGTGGGTTTGTACTGTAAAGCATGAATAGCCTGGTAGGAACTTGCTGGTGTGTTTGCAGCCATAACCTGAACCTGGGATTTGGTAGCTTCAGCAGCCTGACATATCTCCACTGCCTTTTGCAGTGTAAGGTCAGTCTCTCTGAGCAAACGTTCTTTAAGTCTGGTATCTGTAACACTGAATACTAATTTGTCTCTTAACATGTCCTCAAGTATTGCACCAAACTCACAATCTCTGGCTTTTAGTCTGAGTTCTGTCATATACCTTTCAATGCCCTGCCCCTCATAATATGAATGTGACCAAAACTGATGTCGCTCAAACACAACATTTTCCTTTGGAGTACAATGCTCCCTGAACAAAGTCAGCACTGAGTCTAAGGTTCTTGCAGCAGGCAGGGCTGGCTCCAATGTGTTGTAAATCTCTTGGCCTTCCCCACCCAAAACATGCAGGGCTATGGCAATCTGAGTTTTCTGCTCTTTTTTATAAAGTTCAACTGCCTCAGCATAAATTAAAAATCTTTGCTCCCATCTTCTCCAGTTTTCACTTACATTTCCTGTGAATTGCAGAGGGTCTGGTGCTCTGAACATCTCCATGCTGATGCTAGAGAAACTGTGAATAAAGTCCTTGTTACAATCTCTTTACTCAGACAAGTGACTTTTTCAGCACTTCTGACACCATGTCATGTTTCTTGTGTGGGTATTTGGCAGTAGGAATAAGCACTACTTGATAGTAGGTACACAGAGCAGGTCTTTATTCAGCTCAGAGGTAAGCAACAACACTGACTGAACTAACAGAGAAAAACTAACATAAAGAAGATGGCTGCTGATCATAGAGTTCCCTCCCAGCTCCAGAGTGTCTTTTCTTAAAGTAACAGTATACCACAATGGGAGCGTCTATGGCGCCTGGGTGGCCTTTTATGTATTTATATTTTTTTTAGTTATTTGTAGTTATGTTTCAGGTTACTAACTGGATTGTCTTTTTCTTTCCAGCTATTGGCTTGTGTATTCTAGTTAACAATTGGTGGTGTGTTTATTATTATTATTATTATTATCAGTTATTTGTAGAGCGCCAACAGATTCCGCAGCGTTTAAGACGTCTTTCACTCACTGGATTGGCTGTCATACTCTACGTCTGTGTTTTATTTATTTTTTTGTTTATATACGTTCCCATGGCAACACATGATGTGTAGGGGAAGGCACGGTGGTTCTTTTTGATGTCGATGATCGACTCTGATCTGACTGCTGTCTTGTTCATTTTCACATATGCTTAATAGGGGGGACCTGGTCGTTTCCTTATTCTTTATTTCCTGATGTGGGATTGAAGGATTGTATTCTTTTATATGCGATCAATGTATTTCTTATGGTTGCGCTCTGGCGCTCTGTTGATTTATTATGTGGGCGTGTTCACATGAGCTGGATGGCTGCCGAATAGAGGTGCAGCACAATATCCACTTATCAGATTTGGTTTTCTAACAGGGGAGTGTTTGAGGTTGGCCAATTATATCACGTCCTTTTCGGCTTGCTCCCTATGTTGATGTACTGACGATTTTATAATTGATTATGGGGAGTTTTATATATGCTCAGTATTTTTGCTTTGGGGTCATTTGTCATGAATCATTTAGTCCTGATTGACACTTATGTACACACATTTCACTATGTTTTGATTCTATATAGATCATTTTAGTATGGTTATTTATTTATTTATTTGCTTTGCACATGCTCAAATATAACCTTTTGCAAACGCTTTCTCCTGATTGGAAGGAGGGCCTAACAGGCCTTTAGAAGTTCAGTTTGTTCACTGTTTGTTTGTCAGAGGAAGGGGTTCTTTTGCCCTAAAACGTCACATTTCAATACATTTTCACTTGTAATCAATGCTGACTGAAGACCAGTGAGTGCTTTATTTACATTCTACAATTTGTATCCTAGAAGAGCACCCTGGCAGATATGGACCTGTTGATGAGAGTGCTACAACATTGTTTTTCCTATATATATATATTTACAATAAAAAGAACATATTCCTGTATGTGATGTACATTGGAATGTTAGCGCGAGCGATAAGTGTTTGTTTCTGCTGCGCTCTGGATTCGAAGTCTATAGGGAGAATCAGTTAACACAGTCACAAAATCCTTTCATTTGCACACGTCGGCTTTTGCTTGCACAAACTTTTTATGTTCAGCTTGTAAAATGCTGCTATCCGACATGTGCAAAAAGATTACTTCTAGCGAAACATTTACGCTCGAGCAGGAGCACTAAATAGTGCTCCACTTGTAATATAGCCCTATGCGGGGTCACACAATGGTCCTCCCACAAAGCTATGCCTTAGGCCACATCCTTGACCCCCCCAATACATATTATTCACAACTGAGAAGTGATTTTATCCCGGTGGCTTCCAGTAGCACAAATTATTTTACCTTTTTGGCTGCCAGTATCACACATTCAGCATTGATTTGATTGATTTGATTCCTTATGACAGCCAGCAGCACATTCATAGTAGTGTTTTTCACGACCATGTGTCCCAATAAAAACACTTAACAGTGATTTTTCCCAGTAGTCACATGTAACAATATTAGCTGAGAGGCAGAGAAAGATAAAGGGGAAGATGAAAGGAGGGAGAGATAGATGGAGACAGAAAGAGAGGGACAAAGAGAGTGATGGAGGGATAGAAAGAGAGATAGAGAGAAATAAAGTAATGGAGCAAGAGAGCGTTAGGAGAGTGAGAGTGCAGTATCATTTGAAACTTTTAAAGCTATTTTAGACTAAATATATTATATTTCCAAGTGGTCACTTCTCAATGAGTGATTTTAGTCTGCTGCTAGATGGGAGGAGATTTAGCTGGACAACTCAGAAGCTCCAACATGCACATAGACACCATTGGTCTGACGTGATTAGGATACATAATAGTACATTTTGTATTCCTTCTACATACACAGGTTATGCTATGTGGTGCCCCACACTGTGTCTTTCAGAGAGAGATAAATTAATATAAAATGTATTTTTATGTCCCTTTAAATTTTGTTGCTGAAATTGTCCATGTTAAAAAGTAGGTATCATTATCATACAGCATAATTAATTCTGTTATGTTTACAAAATATTTGCAATACATTTCAAATAATGCAGCTATATCTTATGGGTGTAACAATCTATGCCAATTTATATATACAAAAGACTGCTGTTTACTCTGAGATATCCTTTCTGCAGAGAATTGTATTTGTTCTCAGGTTTTTTGTGTACTGGCTGAAGAATTACATTTTACAAGCTCATGTTAATTCACGCCCCCAAATCTCATTGAATTGATATGATTATTAAATATCATTGTGGCTGTAATTTTTGTATTTGGCCACTTGGTGGCACTGTGCATCTGTAGTTTGAGTAAGTTTAGTATATGATTAATGCTGCAACCTGGCTACTTGCGACATATTATTATTAATGTACAAGTCATTTTATGTTTTTTAAGCTGTGTAATTTAAACATGCACCTTCTCTTTTGTTGAAAATGTAACTCTAAGTTATGGCAGTGTTTTATTTTTATAATAGAACAATGTCTTCACACAAGGGACAATACATACATGTTAAAACTAGAAAAATAACTTTGAACCAAGAAATTTGCACAAAATATTTTTTTATGCTCCACCTTGGTTGTAGATATGTATAGCTAATTAATTTACAATTACTATAAATACTTTATTTAATTCCCATTCACCCGTGATTCAGTAGTTACCTTTATTACAGGGCTTATTTAATATATATAGGGTGCCAAGGTGGCCCGGATAAAAAAGCTCAAGCTCCTGGTAAAATATCCTTTTAAGCATGAGTGTCAAGTAAGAAATAGTGTATGAGAACAGCTGCTATCTTTCCCTGTGCTGCATATACCTGGCTGCCTCACCTCTCTATATATGGCAGTCAGGCTCATCACTATTCTACTTCCTTTGCTCTGCCTTCAATTCCCTTACTGTTGCACTGTAACTACAGAGGTTAGGAACCACACATCAGAGGGTTAATTAATTGCCAGTGTTTTCTGGGTAATAAGGCTGGAGTATAGATTAGGAAACAGCGGTGTGCACCGGATGTGCTCCAAAGGTGCATCCACAACTTGATAAATGGAGCCCAATGTCTCAAAAATGCTTTAAGGGTTGATACCTAAGGGCTTCTACAAAGACAATATCATGTCATAGATATCAAATTGGTCTCTTGTAGATAGCAAAATCACTTAGTTCAGAGTATGCTGGACCTGTATTTCCCACTCCTTAAGGGAAGGGGCCTCTACCTTTTTTGTTACTGTTGAGTATGTTTGCACAGCTTTTAGTCAATGATAACTTTTTGCGCATGTTTAGTTCATAAACAAAAGGTCCTGGCGGTAAAATATCTACAGGAAACCCATATCTTGTAATACTCTTTTACTACATGCCACTAGTTGTCTTCCCAAACATGTCCCATTTGCGAAAGCAAAGGTACATTTTTCACCAATAAAGAGGAATTGTTCAGACGATATAATGTGCCAGGTTGAGGGAGAACAGTTGTCACTGAGGTTAATCGAGAGAGGATACAATTCTCATTTGATACAAGGAACTAGAATAGAGGTTGATACTACAACTAGAAGTGTTTTACTACATAACATAAATAAGACCTAATATCACATGTAAATTAGATGATACGGTTACCCTTGTTACACAATATAGTGACCAATATACCCAGATTGATAGTCTCATACATCAATATACACAGATTTATGTGGGAGTCCAAGATGAGTAGCTTGTGATTTTATTATACAAGGTTTTGAATCGTTCTTCACTTAAAAGTATGTGGATTTCCTAATTCACCGTGAGGCTAATTTGTATTAGCCAATCACGGTGGGCAACCTTGGTTCTGCAGTCTATGTAATCATTTAGAACTCATGCATGCGCTTTTAATTTCCAATATTTTGCACAAGCACAATACGAGGAGCTATTCCCTGATGTCACAATGTTAGCAGGTCACATAAACGCAGTGTCTTCGACGTCGCAGCTGCAACATCGCAGAAGAGGAAGATAAGCATCGTATACAGTAAGTATCTAAGAATCACCCATAGATAAGCAAGCATGAAATATTTAAAATGACATATTATTAAGTAGTGAGATGCTTGAAACAACTGCACATGCATTGGGGTGCTCACCGTATTGATTTAAATTTGTAAATATGAATGCGTTCTTAGGAGGTTTTAATAGCGTGTTGGACAGCCCTTATTTGTGGGCTGCCTTTTGCAACATCATCAAAAATAAAATTGAAACACCTTTGAGGCTTAATTGTTTTATAAAGAGTAAGTGGGAACTGTCTAGATTATATATATATATATATATATATATATATATATATATAATTGCATAAATGTGTGTTTAAAAACGAATTTTAAAACTGTTTTCTAGTCATTTAAGCAGGGGAATCACTTGATGTTTGCATAAGTCTATTTAAATGAGGGTGTGGCCCCTTTTTGGCTAAGCCTACGATGTACTACTGAAACACGTCAGTTGCCATGGTTGAACACTCTCAATCATTAATATAATCTTTTTTATGCTTTTTTACCATGACGGTTTTATTACCATTGTTTCTATTTAGTATTTTAATTAAGTTTCAATAAGTTAGTCTTTGATTTTCATTTGCTGGCTGATCAGTTTATCTCTTCTGTCTAAAATCTGCTCTATCAAGTGGATTACAATATTTTTCATTACAATGTCCCTTTAAATTGTAAGGTGGTTGGGCACAAATCGCTAGTACAGACCAACTGTCCATCTATATTACACTGACAACAATTTAATGTGCAAGAATTCATATAATAAAGCCATAGCACCACAAATATCTTCAAAGGATATTAACTTTATTCAATAGAAAACATGCAACGTCGGCCTCATAGACCTTAATCATGCAAATGACACAGGTGTACACTCACCTGCCTTTTATAGGCTGACTCATCAACAACAATTTAATACAGGTGTGACTAAAACATACATGTTAACACATGCCATCTAGTGACTAAGGGTGGTAGTTATCAAGCCGTCAACCTCAAATACGCTGGAATTCCGCAGTGTATTTGTGGCGAGGCTGATTCGCCTTAGTTATCAAAGGCTAGAGACCGGCAAAAGTAGAATTTTGTGACGTAAACTTCGATCCGCCGGACTCTGTCCGACACAGATCGATTCTTACGTCACTCCAGATGTTACGCACACAAGTACGGCACAATCTCACTACTTTTGCTAGTTATCAAAAAACTAGCAGGTACGCTCGGCACTTTTACGGCCCAGCGTACCTGGTTTTCAAACCGCCAGCCTGGAGGCGGCGGATCCCATAGGAATCAATGGGAGTCTGACCATAGCGAAAGTACAAGTTCGCTGCTGACAGACATCCCATTCATTCCTATGGGAGCTGTCTGCACCTAACACCCTAACATGTACCCCGAGTCTAAACACCCCTAATCTGTCCCCCCTACACCGCCGCAACTAAATAAAGTTATTACCCCCTAAACCGCCGCTCCCAGAGCCCACCGCAAGCTGCTCTATACATATTAACCCCTAAACCGCCGCTCCCGGAGCCCACAGCCAACTACATTATACCTAGTAACCCCTATCCTGCCCCCCCTATACCGCCGCCCTCTATAATAAATTTATTAACCCCTATCCTGCCGATCCCGCACCTCGCCGCAACTAAATAAATAGTTTAACCCCTAAACCGCCGCTCCCAGACCCCCGCAACCTATATTAAATTTATTAACCCCTATCCTGCCCCCCTACACCGTCGCCACCTATAATAAATTTATTAACCCCTATACTGCCCCCTTTTACACCGTCGCCACCTCTAATAAATTTATTAACCCCTATCCTGCCCCCTTATACACCGTCGCCACCTCTAATAAATTTATTAACCCCTAATCTGCCCCCCCTACACCGTCGCCACCTATAATAAATTTATTAACCCCTAATCTGCCCCCCCTACACCGTCGCCACCTATAATAAATTTATTAACCCCTAATCTGCCCCCCCTACACCGTCGCCACCTGTAATAAACTTATTAACCCCTAATCTGCCCCCCCTACACCGTCGCCACCTATAATAAATTTATTAACCCCTATCCTGCCCCCCACTACACCGCCGCCACTGTAATAAAATTATTAACCCCTAAACCTAAGTCTAACACTAACCCTAACACCCCTAACTTAAATATTAATTAAATAAATCTAAATCATATTTCTATTATGAACTAAATGAATCCTATTTAAAACTAAATACTTACCTTTAAAATAAACCCTAATATAGCTACAATATAAATAATAATTATATTGTAGCTATTTTAGGATTTATTTTTATTTTACAGGTACCTTTCAATTTATTTTAACTAGGTACAATAGCTATTAAATAGTTATTAACTATTTAATAACTTACCTAGCTAAAATAAAGAGCAATTTACCTGTAAAATAAAAACTAACCTAAGTTACAATTACACCTAACACTACACTATACTTTAATAAATTATTCCTATTTAAAACTAAATACTTACCTGTAAAATAAACCCTAATATAGCTACAATATAATTAATAATTACATTGTAGCTATCTTAGGATTTATATTTATTTTACAGGTAACTTTGTATTTATTTTAGCTAGTTAGAATAGTTATTAACTATTTAATAACTACCTAGCTAAAAGAAATACAAAATTACCTGTAAAATAAATCCTAACCTAAGTTACAATTAAACCTAACACTACACTATCATTAAATAAATTAAATAAACTACCTACAAATAACTACAATTAAATACAATTACATAAACTAACTAAAGTACAAAAAATAAAAAAAGCTAAGTTACAAAAAATAAAAAAAATAAGTTACAAACATTTAAAAACATATTACAACAATTTTAAGCTACTTACACCTAATCTAAGCCCCCTAATAAAATAACAAACCCCCCAAAATAAAAAAATACCCTACCCTATTCTACATTAAAAAAGTTCAAAGCTCTTTTACCTTACCAGCCCTTAAAAGGGCCTTTTGTGGGGGCATGCCCCAAAGAGTTCAGCTCTTTTGCCTGTAAAAGAAAAATACAACCCCCCCCAACATTAAAACCCACCACCCACATACCCCTAATCTAACCCAAACCCCCCTTAAAATAACCCTAAAGATCATCCTACCTTTAGTTGCCTTCACTCAGCCGAGCCACCGATGGAACTGAAGAGGACATCCGGACCGGCAGAAGTTATCCTCCAAGGGGCGCTGAAGAAATCTTCCATCCGATGAAGTGATCCTCCAAGCGGCGCTGAAGAAATATTCCATCCGGGCGAGGTCATCTTCCAAGAGGCGCTGAAGAAGTCTTCTATCCGGGCGAGGTCATCGTCGAAGCCGGGTCTTGAATCTTCATCCCGCCGACGCGAAACATCCTTCTTTCCCGACGAACTACCGACGAATGAAGGCTCCTTTAAGGGACGTCATCCAAGATTGCGTCCCTTCAATTCCGATTGGCTGATAGGATTCTATCAGCCAATCTGAATTAAGGTAGGAAAAATCTGATTGGCTGATGAAATCAGCCAATCAGATTCAAGTTCAATCCGATTGGCTGATCCAATCAGCCAATCAGATTCAAGTTCAATCCGATTGGCTGATCCAATCAGCCAATCAGATTGAGCTCGCATTCTATTGGCTGATCGGAACAGCCAATAGAATGCGAGCTCAATCTGATTGGCTGATTGGATCAGCCAATTGGATTGAACTTGAATCTGATTGGCTGATTCCATCAGCCAATCAGATTTTTCCTACCTTAATTCCGATTGGCTGATAGAATCCTATCAGCCAATCGGAATTGAAGGGACGCCATCTTGGATGACGTCCCTTAAAGGAGCCTTCATTCGTCGGTAGTTCGTCGGGAAAGAAGGATGTTCCGCGTCGGCGGGATGAAGATTCAAGACCCGGCTTCGACGATGACCTCGCCCGGATAGAAGACTTCTTCAGCGCCTCTTGGAAGATGACCTCGCCCGGATGGAAGATTTCTTCAGCGCCGCTTGGAGGATCACTTCATCGGATGGAAGATTTCTTCAGCGCCCCTTGGAGGATAACTTCTGCCGGTCTGGATGTCCTCTTCAGTTCCATCGGTGGCTCGGCTGAGTGAAGACAACTAAAGGTAGGATGATCTTCAGGGGATTAGTGTTAGGTTATTTTAAGGGGGGTTTGGGTTAGATTAGGGGTATGTGGGTGGTGGGTTTTAATGTTGGGGGGGTTGTATTTTTCTTTTACAGGCAAAAGAGCTGAACTCTTTGGGGAATGCCCCCACAAAAGGCCCTTTTAAGGGCTGATAAGGTAAAAGAGCTTTGAACTTTTTTAATGTAGAATAGGGTAGGGCATTTTTTTATTTTGGGGGGGTTTGTTATTTTATTAGGGGGCTTAGATTAGGTGTAAGTAGCTTAAAATTGTTGTAATATGTTTTTAAATGTTTGTAACTTATTTTTTTTATTTTTTTGTAACTTAGCTTTTTTTATTTTTTGTACTTTAGTTAGTTTATGTAATTGTATTTAATTGTAGTTATTTGTAGGTAGTTTATTTAATTTATTTAATGATAGTGTAGTGTTAGGTTTAATTGTAACTTAGGTTAGGATTTATTTTACAGGTAATTTTGTATTTCTTTTAGCTAGGTAGTTATTAAATAGTTAATAACTATTTAATAACTATTCTAACTAGCTAAAATAAATACAAAGTTACCTGTAAAATAAATATAAATCCTAAGATAGCTACAATGTAATTATTAATTATATTGTAGCTATATTAGGGTTTATTTTACAGGTAAGTATTTAGTTTTAAATAGGAATAATTTATTAAAGTATAATGTAGTGCTAGGTGTAATTGTAACTTAGGTTAGTTTTTATTTTACAGGTAAATTTCTCTTTATTTTAGCTAGGTAAGCTATTAAATAGTTAATAACTATTTAATAGCTATTGTACCTGGTTAAAATAAATTGAAAGGTACCTGTAAAATAAAAATAAATCCTAAGATAGCTACAATATAATTATTATTTATATTGTAGCTATATTAGGGTTTATTTTATAGGTAAGTATTTAGTTTTAAATAGGATTAACTTAGTTAATAATAGAAATATGATTTAGATTTATTTAATTAATATTTAAGTTAGGGGGGTGTTAGGGTTAGTGTTAGACTTAGGTTTAGGGGTTAATAATTTTATTACAGTTGTGGCGGTGTAGTGAGGGGCAGGATAGGGGTTAATAAATTTATTATAGGTGGCGACGGTGTAGGGGGGCAGGATAGGGGTTAATAAGTTTATTATAGGTGGCGACGGTGTAGGGGGGGCAGGATAGGGGTTAATACATTTATTAGAGGTGGCGACGGTGTAGGGGGGGCAGGATAGAGGTTAATAAATGTAATATAGGTTGCGGCGGGTTCAGGGAGCGGCGGTTTAGGGGTTAAACTATTTTTTTATTTGCGGCGAGGTGCGGGATCAGCAGGATAGGGGTTACTAGGTATAATGTAGGTGGCAGCGGTGTCCGGGAGCGGCGGTTTAGGGGTTAATACATTTATAAGACTTGCGGCGGGGTCTAGGAGCAGCGGTTTAGGGGTTAATACATTTATAAGACTTGCGGCAGGGTCTAGGAGCGGCGGTTTAGGGGTTAGTAACTTTATTTAGTTGCGGGGGGCTCCGGGGGCGCCGGTATAGGGGGTAGAACAGTGTAGTTTAGTGTGAGTGCTTAATGACAGGCTAGCAAGAAAGCTGTCAAACAGCCGAAGAGCAGCGAGATCGGATGAATGATAACTCTCACAGTCTGCTGCTCATCGCCCTGCGGCTTTTTGACAGCTTTTTTTGATAACTTAGGCGTATTTTTTCAGGTCCGCGGCGGCGAAGGTAGGCGAGCTTAGGCGGGCGTATTGGGCCAGCGAAGGCAGGAAAGTTGACACGTTGATAACTACCCCCCTAAAGCTCAATATTACATTTGTTGCACAATTAAAAAGAAATTAACCATATTCCATATAGTCCTATACAAAAATTTAAATTTTCCATATATAGTTATACATCTGCTGGTAGACAAATATTCAATAGTAGAAAAATAAAAATAATCATAATGAGTGAATGTAAAGCTGACAGCAAGACCACATAAATACCAATAGTTATAGTGATCTATAGAGATTACATAAATACTGTGTAGTCTATCTCTCTGTTGAGACCTTTAGGGTGCATACTATCTAAATGATAGATCCAATATGTTCCTTTCTGTTTGAGAATTCTTTCTCTATCACCACCACCTCCATTTATCCACATGATCTATTATCTGCCATCTCATCTGGTGTCAGGGTTTTTCTCTGTTGTGTTTGCCATGTGCTGCTGGCAGCCATTTTACCGAGAATTCCTAGACGTGTTTGACAAGGTGCATGCCGGTACGTTGCCTCCTCACCGGTCCTATGATTGTGCCATAGACCTGCAAACCGGAGCCATTCCTCCTCGGGGCTGGGTGTACCCTCTGGCTGTTGCAGAGAATTGTGCTATGGAGGAGTATGTTGCCGATGCTCTGTCGCGGGGGATTATCCGCAAATCCTGCTCTCCTACAGGGGCTGGCTTCTTCTTTGTGAAGAAAAAAGATGGCGAGTTAAGACCATGTATCGATTATAGGGGTCTTAATCGTCTTACCATTAAGAATGCTTACCCTATTCCGCTTATTACGGAACTCTTTGACCGCCTCAAGGGAGCTACGGTCTTTACCAAACTTGATTTGAGCGGAGCGTACAATCTTGTTAGGATTAAGGAGGGCCACAAATGGAAAACAGCATTTAACACCAGGAGCGGGCATTATGAGTATCTTGTAATGCCCTTTGGCCTATGTAATGCTCCTGCTGTTTTTCAGGAATTTATTAATGATGTCCTACGAGATATGTTGCAACAGTGTGTTGTGGTGTACTTAGACGACATCCTCATACACTCACCCACACTTGAGGCTCATCATTCTGATGTTACACAGGTTCTTCAGAGACTACGTGAGAACGGCCTGTTTTGTAAACTCGAGAAATGTGAGTTTCATCAGACTCAAGTAACCTTCCTAGGTTATGTTATCTCCGTTGCAGGGTTCTCCATGGATCCTGACAAGTTATCTGCAGTTCTGCAGTGGCCTCGCCCAGTTGGTCTTCGGTCTATTCAACGTTTTTTGGAGTTTGCCAATTACTATAGAAAGTTTATTAAAAACTTTTCTTCCTTGGTCAAACCTATCACAGGCATGACCCGTAAAGAGAATGATCCACTCCATTGGTCACCTACTGCCATTAAGGCCTTTGATAGTCTTAAGACTGCCTTTGCTGCCGCTCCAGTTCTGGCTCATCCTAACCCTGTCCTGCCTTTCGTTCTTGAGGTCAATGCGTCTGAGACTGGAGTAGGTGCCCTCTTGTCTCAACGTCCTACGCCTGACGGTTCCTTGCATCCGTGTGGTTTCTTCTCTAAGAAATTGTCTCCAGCGGAGAGCAATTATGAAATTGGCGCCATAATTTTGGCACTTAAGGAATGGAGGCAGAGGGTACTAGCATGCCAGTGCTCATTCTTACTGATCACAAGAATTTAACATATCTATCTGAAGCAAAACGTTTGTCGCCCTGACAGGCCAGATGGGCGCTATTTTTGTCTCGGTTTAATTATGTAGTCTCCTACCTTCCTGGTAGTAAGAATGTTAGGGCTGATGCCCTCTCTCAACAATTTTCGCCTCTGTCCAAGGAGGAGTCTGTACCTACTCCTGTTATACCTCCTGACCGTATTTTGACTACCATACGTACTAATTTGACTTCCTCCCTTGGGGGGGAGGAGATCCTGGCTGCACAAACCAATGCACCTCCTGAGAAACCTAGTGGTTAGTGTTTTGTTCCTGAGAATCTTCGAACTAAACTTTTGCACACTTACCACTATCCTAAAGCCGCAGGTCACCCAGACAAGAACCAAATGATTTGGTCTGTCACTCGACAATTCTGGTGGGCAGGTCTTCGTTCTGATGTTGCTGCCTATGTTGCCTCTTGCTCAGTTTGTGCACAGAATAAGACTCCTCAACGTCTTCCTGTGGGTCTTCTTCAACCTATTGCTAATGGTGAGCGTCCTTGGACACATCTTTCCATGGACTTCATTGTCAAGCTCCCTGTTTCCAATGGCAATACTGTTATCCTTATGGTGGTTGACCGTTTTTCTAAAATGTCACATTGCATTCCCTTGATTAAGCTGCCTACCGCTCAGGAGCTTGCTTCAATTTTTGCCCGGGAGGTCTTCCGTTTACATGGGTTACCCAAGGAGATAGTGTCGGACCGGGGTAGCCAGTTTGTCTCCAGATTTTGGCGTTCCTTTTGTGCTCAAATGGGAATCCAGCTTTCCATCTCCTCTGCATATCAATGGGGCTGCGGAACGGTCTAATCAAGCTCTGGAACAGTTCCTCCGTTGCTATGTCTCAGATCACCACAATAATTGGTCTGAACTGTTACCTTGGGCAGAGTTTGCTCGTAATAGTGCTATTAATGCTTCCTCCAAGATATCCCCGTTCATGGTGAATTATGGGTTTCAACCATCCTTGTTGCCCGATTCATTCATGTCTCAGGGTATTCCGGCTTTGGAGGAGCATCTCCGGCAACTCCGTTCCACGTGGGTGCAGATTCAGGATTGCCTTCATCGTTCTATGCAGCGCCAAAAGTTCCAGGCTGATCGTAGGCGTCTGCCCGCACCTTCCTACCAGGTTGGTGAGAGAGTTTGGCTGTCCTTCCGCAACTTGAACCTTCGTGTGCCTTCCAATAAATTGGCTCCCCGTTATGTTGGGCCTTTTCGAATACTCCAACGGGTTACTCCTGTGGCCTACGCTCTTGACCTTCTTCCTGCTATGCGAATCTCCAATGTTTTTCATGTCTCCCTCTTGAAACCATTGGTTTGTAATCGGTTTACCACTGTGTTGCCTCGTCCCCGTCCTATCTTTGTTGACAACCATGAGGAGTTTGATGTCAGCAGCATTATTGACTCTCGTATGTCCAGGGACCGTGTACAGTATTTGGTTCACTGGAGAGGCTACGGTCCGGAAGAGCGTTCTTGGGTTCCCTCTTCTGATGTTCATGCTCCCGCCCTCCTCCATACCTTCCATGCCCGTTTCCCCAATAAGCCTTTTGTCCTACCGCGGGGGAGGGGTCGTTGAGGGGAGGGTACTGTCAGGGTTTTTTCCCTGTTGTGTTTGCCATGTGCTGCTGGCAGCCATTTTACTCACCTCTCTTCCTGACTATGGTGCATTGGGGGGGATGCTGCTCAATTCCTGCACTTCCTTTTATGGCCAAACTGCTGTGCATCATCCATGTGAGACAGGATGCAGTCTCAGAATTGTGATGTCAGCACTTATTATTTAAAGGGCCTCTGTTCAGTATGCTTTGCCTTTGCGTTGTCTGAGACCTGTTTGTGAGAGTTCCTGTGTATTACCTGGCTGCCTGACGTCCTTCCTGGTTCCTGATCCCTGGCTTGTTCCCGACTCTGCTGTTTTCCTTGTTCCTGATTCCGGCTCCTATTCGCTTTGGCTCCTGACTCGGCTCGTCTGACTACCAGTTCTGGTTTTGATTCCTGGCTTGTTATTTGACTTGTGGACCTTTTATTATTTTTTGCTATTAATAAAGGTGTGATTATTTTTGCACTTCTCGTCTCAGTCTGATTCCTGGCACCCTGACATCTGGCTTATATTGTGGCCTGCTTCTAAATAATGACAAGATACTGGGGCCTTAGTATTACCACATCTAATATTTGATTTATGTTGGATAATGTGTTCCTTAGCTATTCTGGTGAACTCCCCTTTATAGATTAACAAACAGGGACATTTAATGAGATATATAACATAAGCAGTCTCACATGTGTAAAATCCCTTTATTGCAAATGTTTTGCCTGTCCTGGGGTGAGTAAATTCTTTACCTTTAATCATGCAATTGAGGGACTTCACAAATTCCTCAAGGTATCCAATGTCACCCCACCAAACGCCAAATATATAATCAATGTAGCGCCACCAGGTGACACCACAGTTCTTAAATAACCCATTAGCATAAACATACTTCTCTTCAAAATAGCTCATGAATAAATTGGCGTGGGATGGGGAAACATTGGACCCCATGGCAGCTCCTTTGATTTGTAAAAAACAATCATCCATAAACAAAATGTTTGCAGATTACTTTGTTCTGTTTCACATCCTCTTTTCTGAATCCAAAATATTCCCAAACAACTGATGTTGAATTTTTCTTTTGCACCAACAATTCTGTAGCAACATCAACATCATTTTCATCATCATCGTCGTTATTGTTGGACACGGACAGCTCTTCAGAACTCATCTTAAATTTTATGTACCATGCACACAATACCAGCTGGCACAAAAAATATGAGGAGATTATATTACCGCACACACTGCCAATATCAGTAGGGTCAGGTGTCACTGGCAACTGTGGCACAAATAGACTAGACCACAGTCTTGCACTTGAATACAAAGACAGAGAACTATTGAATGGCCTTGATAATGCAGTAAGCTTAGCTCTGATTATGCTAGTATAGCTTCTTCAAGCTGCAGAGATGACGAAGCGGAAGCAGTCTTAAAAAAGCTTCTTAAAGATTTTTGATTAGAATCACACAATTTATTTTGATTAATAATTAAAGAATGGATGATATGCTTCTGTTGTAATTAAGAGACCACAGGCACTTGAAAGTCTTGCATATAAAGAGAGGACAACAATGTGCTATATGATGCAGTCACCTTGATTGAATAGAGAAAACAGGCTAGCTGCACTTGAATATAAAGAAGACAACGATGGGCTTGATTAAGCTGTCACCTTGATTGAAAAGAGAAAACTGGCTTGCTGCACTTTAAAGAAGAAAAAGATAGGCTGACAGTGCTATGATGCAGTCACCTTGATTGAAGAGAAGTAGAGAACACACTATCTTGCTGAACTTGAATATAAAGACAACAATGGGATTGATGATGCAGTCACCTTGATTGAAGAGAAAGCAGGCTAGCTGCACTTGAATATTAAGAAGACAACGGGCTTGATTGAGCAGTCAGTGCACCTTGATTGAATAGAGAACACAGCCTTGCTGCACTTTAAAGAAGAAAAAAAATAGGCTGATACTTAGTGCTATGATGCAGTCACCTTGATTGAAGAGATGTAGAGAACACTGGCTTTCTGCACTTGAATATAAATACGACAACAATGGGCTCACTTGATTAAGCAGTCACCTTGATTGAAGAGAGAACACAGGCTAGCTGCACTTGAATATAAAGAAGACAACGATGGGCTATTGGGCTTGATTAAGCAGTCACCTTGATTGAAGAGAGAACACAGGCTTGCTGCACTTTAAAGAAGAAAAAAATAGGCTGATACTTAGTGCTATGATGCAGTCATCTTGATTGAAGTGAAGTAGAGAACTCTGGCTTTCTGCTCTTGAATATAAAGACGACAACAATGGGCTCACTTGATTAAGCAGTCACCTTGATTGAAGAGAGAACACATGCTAGCTGCACTTGAATATAAAGAAGACAACAATGGGCTATTGGGCTTGATTAAGCAGTCACCTTGATTGAAGAGACAACACAGGCTTGCTGCACTTTAAAGAAGAAAAAAATAGGCTGATAGTGCTATGATGCAGGCACCTTGATTGAAGAGAAGTAGATTGATTATCTATCTTCTGGGAATCTAAATCAGTATCTATTAAAAAGTAACTATCTCATTATCTATATCATTATCATGATCATCCTCTATATTCTGATGATGGAGTAGAGCTAGAGACTGTTCTGTAGTAGTAAAATATATTATTATTATATTTATAATATTATTTTATGTGTAACATAAATAATATAAATTCACAAATTTCACAAAGCAATACATCCTACAAGCAAGTAGTAGTAGCAAGTGCAACCCTTAATGAACAAACATGTTCTCTAAATATCAATGTTTACATTCACAATTTCACATGCATCACAGAAAAAAAGTGCACTTTAAAAGTTTTTTTAACAATTTTTATTACTCACTTTATTACCCACAACTTTGAGCTGTCCCACCGCCACACTACCGCTTGATTAACGCTTGACCACCACCACACTACTCCCAGATGACTGCAGGATGAAAGCCAGTTGCTGCCACATACTCAGAATTCTCTGCAAAAATAGCTGTTTCGCGGGCATTCTCAGGTCCGCCCACGGCCGCACCCTTGTCCGCCTCTCATCCTCCCTCTCTGCCTCCGTTTTCATGAAGATTAAAGAATTTTTTTTTTTCATCAAAATCGCGTACTCTCGCGTTTTTAAACCGCAACGATTAATCGCGGTTTAAAACCGCATGTTAGGTTAATCGTGCAGCCCTAGAATAAATGTAGATTTATTTCTTAGACCCAAAGTTTTTACTTCAAAACCTTTATTCTCAATATGAATTGGATTAACCTTTAAATGGTGTTATCTTTATCACTTGAATTAAACATGACTTGTAACTTAAGCGTCCGAAAAAACATTTGCAGATTTTTTTCAATTTGAAATAAGTTGACATTTACATTGGGGCAAAATGAGAGTCCTTTATCTAACAAGTTGTACTCACTATCAGTAAGGGTTGCTGAAGAAATATTTAGTACCGTTTGTACTCCGGTTTCCCTCTGCTCCAATACTCAGGCGGCAGGAAGAATAAAAACAACTGTGGAGCCTCACAAGACAAGAAGCTCGAACCGGAGAGAGTTAGTAATAACTCTCTGTTAAAGGGACAGTCAACACAAAAATTGTTATTGTTTAAAAAGATAGATAACGCCTTTACTACCCATTCCCCAGCTTTGCACAAAAAACATGGCTATATTAACATACTTTATAACATTTAAACCTCTAAATCTCTGACTGTTTCTAAGTCCCTAAAGACAGCCCCATGATCACATGCTTTTGTATTTGCTTTTCACATCAGGGTAAGCTAGTTCATGTGAGCCATATAGATAACATTGAGCTCACGCCTGTGGATTCTAGCAACACAGCACTAATTGGCTTAAATGCAGTCAATAGATAAAGTCATGTGATCAGAGGCAGTCAGAAGATGCTTAGAAACAAGGTAATCACAGAGGTAAAAAGTGTATTAATATATTCATGTTTTTCTGTCCAAAACTGGGGAATGGGTAATAAAGGGATTATCTATCTTTTAAAACAATGACAAAATTTGAGTTGACTGTCCCTTTAATAGAAACACATAATAACAATATAGTCTAAGAATACATATTGTGTCTGATGCCACTTAAAAAGCTTGACAAGCTGTCTATTTACAATGATCTGTCTTTTTGCTGGTGATGCTATACAAAAAGAAATTCCGTATTCTTTGTTTTTCTCATGTAACTTGTCTACAGATAGAATAATTACATTTAATCTACCATTCATAATTAACTGATCACTTATTTAACTATGTAAGTATGCTTATAATGTTTTAGAAAAGAAGAATGTTTGACATTTGAAAGCAGATACATTTCATACAATACCACAGGAACCTTCATTTAATCCATTAATATTATCATACACTCTATAATTATGTCATCTGTCTTTTTCCTTTTGCTAATTCTGATATTTTTATACTTGTACCAATAGATTTATTTTCTAAAAAATGCTCTCAAAATTATTGTTCCGCAGCCTTCATAGTGCAGTTACATCGTTATATGTCACCAGTTACTAATTCACTGAGTTATGTGGAGCATCAGTCTAACCCTAATTCTACTAAGAGAATACCAGTGCCCACTTGTCTACTCATGAGGAGATGTTCATAAATGTATATCAATGTTTTTATTTGTTAAACCATTACTAGCAGGCTTAGTTAGAGCAGTGTATGGCTACAGTTAGTCTAAAGCACTAAGGACTAGATTACGAGTGGAGCACTATTTATTTCTCCTGCTCGCATGCTATCTGTGGTTAACTTCAGCTTTTTGCCCGGGATGCACACCGCGCGTATTACAAGTTGAAAGTAAAAACGTTTTTGCTCACGCACTAACCCAACACGTGCAATAAAAGCTGAAGTTACAATATTGCAACCTTGTAAACATATTTTCCCCATAGACTTCAATGGAGCATGAAAAGTGGGAAAAAAACTAACACCCAACAAGTCGCACAAACCCCATTGAATTTTCTTTAAGTGCACATATTCACATTGCAGAATATGTTCTAGTTATTCATAATTTTATATATATATATATGATTTTTATTGTAATATATATATATATATATATATATACAAAACAAGGAAGGGGACTGCACTCTCAGACCGGAACGGGTACACATCCCATGACCCTTTAACATGCTCGGAAGGGCTCCGCACTCTCAGACCGGACCGAGTACACATCCCATGACCCTGTAACATGCTCAGCCCTGGGTGCTCACTGGCACTCACAGGAAGCTGTGCTGTCCCCAGAGTCACAGGCAGTTAACCTCAGACAGGTCTGGGTGCAAGAACCATAGGGAAAATTACAAAACAAATTAATACAACACACAGAGAAAGTCCAGCACTCCATTATAAACTCTCAGCTAAGATTAAAAGCAAAAATGGAAGGGTTAGTTACCGCATTTGGCCAAATGGGACAAGCCCAGTTACCACATCAAGGTCCCTTCCAAAAACCTAAAACAGCCACACAATGCAAGCTCTTAATCCAACAAACTGGGAACAAGTAAAGGGTGCACAGGCTTATGTAATCACCCCAGACATATACAAAACACGGAAGGGGACTACACTCTCAGATCGGACTGGGTACACATCCCATGACCCTGTGCTGGACTTTCTCTGTGTGTTGTATTAATTTGTTTTGTAATTGTCCCTATGGTTCTTGCACCCACACCTGTCTGGGGTTAACTGCCTGTGACTCTGGGGACAGCACAGCTTCCTGTGAGTGCCAGTGAGCACCCAGGGCTGAGCATGTTACAGGGTCAAGGATGTGTACCCAGTCCGGTCTGAGAGTGCGGTCCGCTTCCGAGCATGTTACAGGGTCATGAGATGTGTACCCGGTCCAGTCTGAGAGTGCAGTCCCCTTCCATGTTTTGTATATGTTTGGGGTGATTACATAAGCCTGTGCACCCTTCCCAGTTTGTTGGATTGAGAGCTTGCATTGTGTGGCTGTTTTAGGGTCCCAGGTTTTTGAAAGGGACCTTGATGTGGTACCTGGGCTTGTCCCATTTGGCCAAATGCAGTTCCTAACCCTTCCACTTTTAATCTTAGCTGAGAGCTTGTAAGTGAGTGCTGGACTTTCTTTGTGTTTTGTGTATATATATATATATATATATATATTTATATATATATATATATATACAAATGATTATATATAGTTGAAACAAAGTAAGTGGTACGGTGCCCAGCGCTATATAAAGAGTTTTTTTTTAAATGTATAGTTTTGCTTATTTTTAAATAACATTGCTCTGATTTTCAGACTCCTAACCAAGCCCCAAAGTTTTATGAGAATACCGTCAGCTACCTTCTCCAGCTTGCTCCTGTTTGTGTAAATGGTCTTTTCATATGCAAAAGAAGGGGGGAGTGTCTTATTTGCCACTTGCAGTGGGCTTTCCAGGTACCTTTTCAACAGAGCTAAACTGAGAGCTTCTAAGTATGTTTTTAAACAGTTTTATACTGGGGTTTTATATCAGTATCTGTGCATCTTATTCTTTATAATAGTGTCTATTACATTCAGTTATATGAAAATTAGTGTATACTGTCCCTTTAAGTGATAGAGAAATCATTAGCTTAAACTACATCAAATATCTTCACCAATCTTTATAACTTTTGACATGCAAATACATTTTAATAGAAAAGTGGTTGCAAATTATAAGAAATAATGTTTATTGTAGTATAATTAAAAATAGTTGATCTGCTGATATGCAGATTATCTTCCCATAATCCTTTGGGTTTTGAGCTAGTTCAAGAGCTTAGTCATAGATACTAATACATACAGCATGTAATTTCCTTAAAGGGACACTCAACTCAAAATCATAGCCTTAGACATTACCATTAACTTCACTACACTTAAGGGTAATGTCTAAGGATATGATTTAATTTGCTATTTGTCTGATATAGGTTATATGTAGATGATTAGGTTGCAGCCATATTGGCTTACTATGGCAACTGCTATATCCAGCCCTTCATAGTGACTATTATAATATTCTCAGACTAATATGGCTCCTAGAGGGTTAATATACACATCGTTATTGTGAGTAGATGTAAGCCTGATAGATGGATCATTGCATATCATTATTCGGATTCTTATATCCATAGTTTAATGCATGTCTGGTTGCTATGACAACATGATACACTTACTTATACCGGTATTAACGGATGATCGTGGGTGCATCTCGATTTTTATGATGGTGTTTTATGTATTGTTTTTTGGGGGCTGGCCACCAGGTTGCCATTCAATAACAGCCTATGGGGGAGTGGCCAACATTTACCGGGCATTGAGTTCATTTGAGTTTAGAACCACTACTCTAATGTGTTTATTGCACTCTTGCTTATATATAACTATATGTTTACCCCTGTAAATCAGTTAAGCACATATTGAAAGTCAGTTTCAAAGCAGCAGTGCACAACTGTGACCTAGCTGAATACATATGGTGAGCCAATGACAAGAGGCATATGTGTATAGCCACCAATCACCAGCTAGCTCCCACACAGTGGCGTCACTAGGGTTGGTCTCACCCGGTGCGGTAAGTTATGGTGTCACTGTCACCCCCCTTCCCCCCAGAAAGCAGACACACACAAACACAAAAACACAGGCACACACACATGCAAACACTCAGACACACTTAAAAACACACTCAGATGCACATACAAACACTCGGAAACACACTCAGACACACACACAAAACACAGGCACACACATGCAAACACTCAGACACACTTAAAAACATACTCAGATGCACATACAAACACTCGGAAACACACTCAGACACACACAAAAAAACACTCACACACACACAAAAACACTCTGACACACACACAAAAACACTCTGACACACACACAAAAACACTCAGACACACACACAAAAACACTCAGGCACACACACAAAACAACTCAGGCACACACACAAAAACACTCAGGCACACGCACACACACATAAACATAAACACTCACACACACACACAAAAACACTCACACACACACACACACACAAAAACACTCAGACACACACATACAAAATATGTAAACTGCACTGCATTAATCATAAAGTTCATGCCTAGAGCTGCTCCCTGGCTCAGCAGTGCATCAAATGAAAGATAAACGGAGCACTCTAAAAATAAATCACTAAAGAAAAGGTTTAGGTGCGCTAACTACGAAAATTCTGCTCTCTGACTCTGTTCCAAGTTTATCAGTGCACAGCCCTGGGCCGTGTGCCTACCGCTTCTTATGGCCAATCACCTCTGCACTCTGTCCACCTCCAGACTCCCGCCCGCCCTCCCTCCCCATCTACCTCTTCAGTGTGCACTTAGTGTACCGTAACCGTACCGGTCTGGTGGGCATCATACATGGCTCCTTCACTTTAGAGACAGTGTCAGACAGTCATGCGGTCAGGTGCCAGGCATCCCCCTCACGATTTCCCGGTTCCCGTTTAGAGAGACAGCACAGCAGTGAGTGACTCCACTGCTCCACACGTCACTGAGCAGTGAGCACAGATAGGCAGGCAGGTTTAGGCTAGCAGCGCAACTTTTCCAAGCCCCACGGCATGCCTACAACATTCATAGTGAAATTGGGCAGGGGAGGAGCAAAGTACAAACAGGCAAAAGCAGCCGGGAAAACTATTTGTGGAAATTGCAGCGCTGGCTCAAGGGGCAAAAAAATTAAGTGTCTACAACTTCCCCAGTCCCACTAATGTTCACAAATGCTGGCCCCTCTAATAAAAACATATATGCATCTCTACATTGTATTTCTTTGAATATCAAAGGAGGGTGTCATCCGGGTGCGGCCCGTACCCCCCTAGTGACGTCACTGCCCCAAAATGTACATTGCTGCTCCTGAGCCTACTTAGATTTTCTTTTCAACAAAGATCCAAGTAAATGTAATAATATATGTAAATTAAAATGTCTCTTACAATTACATACTCTATCTGAATCATGAACATTTTTCTGTTGACTTTCTTTCCTTTAAGTGGATGCAGCAAGGTATTGTCTATAACACACTTTTCTTTGCTGAAAAATGAGCAGTGGTTGATGAATAATGAAGGCTTTGCATTGTCCAAAAATTAAACCTGCCTAACTCTTAGAATATAATGATATAATATAAAATCAAATAATATCTTTTGCTTGTTGGGGAGCTATATTTTTTATTTTCCATGATTTTTAACATTTTAACAAGTTAAACCCTGACATTAACATGTTTTCACACTAAATAAATACACTATGACTAGACATTCACACATCTCCCCTTGAATCCTATCAGGAGTCCATTTAGTCAGATTAACTCTTTCCTGAAATGTCATATTTTTTGCTAACTTTGATTAATTACACTGCTCAACAATAAAAAAATGTTTCTGACTTGAAAATACTTACATGTAATTGATTTCAGAATGCGAAAAACGAATATGACATTTAAATTTCTCAGTTACCTCTTGGTCCTGAGATATAGCCAAGGGTATTGAGAAAGCAGCTTGGGAAGCTCTTGTGCTTGGCTTCTAGGGTAACCAAAAAACTGGAAACTATGTTGAGCTTGTGAACAATCTTTTAGAAAAGTATCATCAATTAGGCTGCAACATGTCAGTCAAAATCCACTTTCTTGACTCTCATCTGGACTTCTTCCCTGGCAACTGTGGTGCAGTGAGTGATGAGCAAGGTGAGCGGTGCCACCAAGATATTTCAGCAATGGAACGAAGATATCAGGGTAGGTGGAACCCTTCGATGCCAGCTGACTACTGTTGGACAGTGACAAGAGATGCCCCAGAAGAGGAGTACAAGCGACAAGCAAAGAGAAGATGCTCTCGTGAATAGTCCACTTTTTCAGTTAGTACTTTCAATTGCTGTATATTTTTTGTTTTGTGTTGTTATTTTCGATTGATTGAATGAAAAGAACTTTCATTTATGTTGTATCAAAAAAATATCAGATTGTTGTAATATTGCTTTTTCACTAGGACCGAGAATTAGTAAAGTATGACTATTTTTAGTAAGGAAACAAATTTAAAATATTTTTGTTGACATTGTAATTAAGAAAATCCACTTATGGGGCTCTAGTTATCAACCTGTCTACTTACCTGCATTCGCCGGCCCCAATACGCTCGCCTAAGCTCGCCTAACATCGCCACTGCGGACCTGAATACGTTCGCCAAATTTATCAAAAAAGCTGTCAAAAAGCCACGCACCAAGTAGGGTGCGATGAGCAGCGGACTGTTGTTAACTAACAGTCATCGATCTCGCTGCTCATCGACTTATTCGCAGCTTTCTTGCTAGCCTGTCACTAAGCACCCACACTAAACTATACTGTTTTACCCCCTATACCGCTGCTCCCGGAGCCCCCCGCACCTAAATAAACTTATTAACCCCTAAACACCCGCTCCTGGACCCCGTCGCAACTATAATAAATATATTAACCCCTAAACCGCCGCTCCCGGACCCCGCTGCCACTATAATAAATATATGAACCCCTAAACCGCCACTCCCGGACCCCGCCGCCAACTACATTATACCTATTAACCCCTAATCTTCCGCCCCCCTATACCGCCGCCACCTACTTAAAGTTATTAACCCCTATCCTGCCGATCCCGGACCCCGCCGCAACTAAATAAAATGTTTAACCCCTAAACCGTCGCTCCCGGAGCCCACCGCCACCTACATTACATTTATTAACCCCTAATCTGCCCTCCCCTACACTGCCGCCACCTAAATTATATCTATTAACCCCTAAACCTAAGTCTAACCCTAACACTAACACCCCCCTAACTTAAATATTATTTAAATTAATCTAAATAAATAGTCCTATAATTAAATAAATTATTCCTATTTAAAACTAAATACTTACCTATAAAATAAACCCTAAGATAGCTACAATATAATTAATAATTACATTGTAGCTATCTTAGGATTTATATTTATTTTACAGGCAAGTTTGTATTTATTTTAACTAGGTACAATAGTTATTAAATAGTTATTAACTATTTAATAGCTACCTAGTTAAAATAAATACAAATTGACCTGTAAAATAAAACCTAACCTAAGTTACAATTACACCTAACACTATACTACCATTAAATAAATTAAATTAATTAAATACAATTACCTACAATTAAATTAAAATAACTAAAATTAACTAAAGTACAAAAAAAACCTCTAAATTACATAAAATAAAAAAAATACAAGAAGTTTAAACTAATTACACCTAATCTAAGCCCCCTAATAAAATAAAAAAGCCCCCCAAAATAATAAAATTGCCTACCCTAAACTAAATTACAAATAGCCCTTAAAAGGGCCTTTTGCGGGGCATTGCCCCAAAGTAATCAGCTCTTTTACCTGTAAAAAAAAGAAATACACCCCCCCAACATTAAAACCCACCACCCACACACCCAACCTTACTCTAAAACCCACCCAAACCCCCCTTCAAAAAACCTAACACTACCCCATTGAAGATCACCCTACCTTGAGCCGTCTTCACCCAGCCGGGCCTAAGTCCTCAATGAATCTGGGCGAAGTGGTCCTCCAGATGGGCAGAAATCTTCATCCAAGTGGCATCTTCTATCTTCTTCCATCCGGCGAGGAGCGGCACCATCTTGAAGACATCTGACGTGGAGCATCCATCGATCCCGACGACTAAACGAAGAATGACGGTTCCTTTAAATGACGTCATCCAAGATGGCATCCCTTGAATTCCGATTGGCTGATAGGATTCTATCAGCCAATCGGAATTAAGGTAGGAAAAATCTGATTGGCTGATGAAATCAGCCAATCGGATTGACCATGCATTCTATTGGCTGATTGGAACAGCCAATAGAATGCAAGGTCAATCCTATTGGCTGATTGGATCAACCAGGTACGCTGGGCCGGAATAGTGGCGAGCATACCTGGTTGTTCTTCGATAACTACCAAAAGTAGTCAGATTGTGCCAAACTTGCGTTTGGAACATCTGTAGTGACGTAGCCATCGATCTGTGTCGGACTGAGTCCGGCGGATCGTATGGTACGTCACTAGATTCTACTTTTGCCGGTCTGTAGAGCTTGCTAAATATGGCGAATCTGCCTTGCCACAAATACGCTGCGGGATTCCAGCGTATTTGCGGTTGACGGCTTGATAAATAGAGGCCATGGTATCAGAGTAAAGTAGGATAAAATCTGGGTGTTCTGGATTTGCAAGAAGTTCAAGATAAGTGATGAGAACAACACTCTCACGTAGGTGTAAGATAATGATTGTATTCACAGTTAATTAATAAGAATAATTAAGATATGACAATATATACACTGTGGACCAGATTACAAGTGGAACGCTATATTAATACCACTAAAATGAGTGCACAAATTAATATTACAAGTCCATGGTATAACAGATTTACCAGAGCAAGTTTTGCATGGCCGACGTCCCTTTAGGGCACACTTTCAATGGAGATCGGGACCACGCTAAATTTTGGTAATATTACAAGTTGAAAGTTATGCCTTGTGCTCCACACACTTTTTAGCATATAGTGTTCATATATAAGGCAATTAGATGATATGACAATTAAAAATATTAAAAAAGATAATTAAACAACTGGACAATTGCATCCAAAACAGACAATTTAAAGATACATAGCTTAGTGATGAATGAGCAGTTGAAATTGAAATTGATCATTGTTCCAACATTATTGGAGACTTCTACAGCTGCTCTTAAGACTTTAGAATTCTAAGCACACGCAGGTCCTAATATGATGTATGTAAATGGTAAATAAATGTAAATAGTTAGCACTTTAAAAAAAAAGTGTTGCTAATTAACAAGCATGTGCATTTTTTAACAGAATACCTGGTTTACAAATTATCACCAAGATTACAAGTTGTGCCCCACACATTGGGGCACACTAAATCAAGCTATTAACCCCTAAACCTAACACCCCCCTAACTTTAAATTAAAGTTACAATATAACAATCTTAAATAAATAAAAACTTACCTGTGAAATAAAAAAAAACTAAGCTTAAACTATAAATGAATCTTACATAACTATTTAAAAAAATAAAAATAAACAGAAAAAAAAAAAACTAAGTTACAAAATTAAAAATCCTTACACTACTGAAAAATAAAAAAAACTAACATTACAAAAAAAACACTAAAATTACGAAAAAATAAAAGATCTAAAATTACAAAAAATAATAAAATAATCCAAAATAATAAAAATGAAACCTAATTTAATACGCCTATAATAACAAAAAAGACGGGGCGGAGCCTTCTCTCAGTGCAGTAGGACGCGTCTATGTGATGCTTCTGCTAACAGATAAAATTTGTGTGGTTTTTCTGCTGAGAATCTATACTACCATACTCCTTTGTGATCATCTCTTCAACTGAGATCCGACTAAATGAAGAACTAATAGACCCCCAACACGGGTCTTTGATAATTACAGAGGACGATGTAGGGGTAAAGTCTGGAATACAGCTGCCTGTGTGTGTTGCTTGGGGTTTACACCCGTTGCGGTGTGAGATACTGCTCCCATCAAATTTCAAGGGTCTTGCTAACCGGACTTTCCCTAAGTAAACAGGCCCAAACATTGATCCAGGTTGTTAAGCTTCAGGATGATTCAAAACATTATGGTTCTAATTATCAGCGTGATGAGATCTGGAGTGGGATAATAGAAACAGAACTCTGTTTCTTCAGAAGGACTATATCCCTGTGTCCATTCCCGTATACTCAGACTTATGACGCTTATAGGTCTGATACACAGTTTGAGGGACATGCTGTTATATCGGGGATCTTAGTTCCTGGGGCCTGTGGTAAATTTTAGTTGCTGCAACGAATTACTGATGTTATGTATTTCATGTTATTTATCTCCCACTAGTTATTATTTACTGAACTTTTGTTTACTAAAGTGTGATAGATCATTATGATGTAATATAGATGTTCAAAGTATAGTGTAAGGCACTCTACAACTGTCACTGAACCACTTTACCCATATATATGATTAAGTTCACTATCTACTCACGGCTCTAACATTTAGCTAATCTCATAACTCCTACATTAAAGGGACACTGAGCCCAAATTTTTTTCTTTTGTGATTCATATAGAGCATGCAATTTTAAGCAACTTTCTACTTTACTCCTATTACAAATTTTTCTTCGTTCACTTGCTATCTTTATTTGAAAAAGAAGGCATCTAAGCTTCTTGTTTGGTTCAGGACTTTGGACAGCACTTTTTTATTGGTGGATGAATTTATCCACCAATCAGCAAGAATTACCCAGGTTATTCACCAAAAATGGGCCGGCATCTAAACTTACATTCTTGCATTTCAAATAAAGATACCAAGAGAATGAAGAACATTTGATAATAGGAGTAAATTAGAAAGTTGCTTAAAATTGCATGCTCTATCTGAATCACGAAAGAAAAAACAATTGGGTTCAGTGTCCCTTTAAGGTTGGTGCATCTGTGAGGTGTCTAGAACTGATCCCCACTAGTGCAAATTTGTCCATATAGTTAGTGTATTCAGCCATATGAGGTTTAAGTTTATTTTATTATTTTTTTTTAGATATGATGTTCACCTCAATAAAATACCTTATATATGTGCAATTATTTGGCACTTTTTTAAGTTTCCCTATCTTACCCTTACCTAGGCAGTAAGATACTAATATTATTTTGATAAAGAGGACAACGTGGTCACTAAACATAGCAAAGAAGGGCACCATAATTTACTAACTCCTCTGGTGCAATGTTATGTCTGCACTATTTTCTTTCTACTTATCATATTCTGTAATGCAGATCTATCTGTTGGTCCCTAGAGATTCCGCCCATCTATATCTAGGTTATCTAGATAGAAAGTTAAGGAGACCTTCCACGATAACATAGACCCAAAAGTGCATATTGTACTACTCATCTCTAACATTGTTATAGCCTAGCTCACTTTATAGTTATCAGAATTTTTATCTTACTATGGCGGTAACAGTCATTATGTTATGATTTCACGGTTGCAGTATATTATGCTACTCATCTCTAACATAATATGGCTTGCTTAGCAATGTATAATATTTCTGCTGCAATTGGTATTTCCTAGTGCACTCCATAGTCATGGGGTAGTAGCAAATATTATGTTATTATTCCATAGTCAAAGTATCTTGTACTATTCATTCCTGAACACATGAATATTTTCCTTACTTGAACACATGCATATTTTCCTTACTTAAGGTGCAAAAGAGGTCTACTATAAGAAAATCCTCCCTTACTATAATGCTAATTACATTGGAGGTCCAAAAGTGGCCTTACCTGTTTTAAGGAGGTAATAAAATCAGGGTTTGAATTAGTTACCATCTGTAACACATTTAAGCAATTGTTTAGACTACAGATTATATTTATGTGTTGTATACATCCGTCATAATGTCTGTAATTACTTGTACATATTCCATCTTATTGTAATTGAGTTTGATGCTCACAAGAGCTATGTATTGAATATGCTTTTGTGTGTATGCATCTTTAACCCTTAATAAAAATTATTTTAAAAAAAGCCACCCCAAAATAAAAACACCCCCTAATCTAACAATAAACTACCAATAGCCCTTAAAAGGGCCTTTTGTAGGGCATTGAAGCAATCAGCTCTTGTACCTAAAAAACAGTAAAACCCCCACTCAACCAACAAAACCTAACTCTAAAAAACTAAGCTACCCATTGCACCTAAAGGGGTATTGTATGGGCATTGCCCTTAAAAGGGCAATCAGCTCTTTAGTGCCCATTAAAAAATAAATATAGTCCAGGTGGGCGGAGCCGACTGCAGAGAGCACCAGACATGTTTTATTTGAGCTCCTGGCTCCTAGATATAATTATATGATTTTTGCTATCTATAAAGAGCTTAAATCCTTGTTTTACTATGCCAAGACTCAACTACTATATATTGTACTACCAAAGATCCCAGAGATAAGCTGGTAGCTGAGTGTTGAGTAGATATTTTTCCCGAAGCTGCGCCACGTGGGCTTTTTCAGGAGTTATCTTTCCTTGAGGGCACGGCTGGTATGGAGGCCCTAGATCTATGGGAACGAAACACCCAGCATCTACTAAAGAGGCATTATCAAAGCCTGAAAGAGGACCTACTCCTTATAATCTCAGCCTGCACGATACTGCCAGATTGTTTATCTGCCGAAACTGACCCGGTGCAACATGGCAGGACCTACGCCACTCCTGTGTTCAGACAAGAAAAGATAGAGACACCCGCTAGTGGACCTCCTTCACTCTCCCAAGTCTCTGACTTGTTCACTGAGGTGCATAGACAGCTGGAACTGGAGGCGGTAGTGGCGTCGCATTTTAAAGGAGCGAGCACACAGGATGACATGCTACCTAATGAGCCGCCAACTTTAAAAGATATCTCCGCTTGGCCCCAAGTAGCTGTCGCATTACCCAAGATCAACCTTCACGCTGTTTATTTTTTGGCAGACACCCAGGAAGGAACACTCGATACCCAGGCATATCGCAGCACCATAGCTACAACACAGAAGGCTGTCGACCGGATTGTTGAAACACAGAAAATGCCGGGGAGCTCTCGGCACTATCACTGGGCATGTAAAAGTCAAGGATTCCTCGAGCCTACTCTCAGCAACTATTCACACAACTACATTACTAGAATTAGGAGAGCTGGGATCGGGTAATGTAATGTCTGTTTAGCTTACGCCCGTACACATGGCAGCCAGGATGATACTTATATATATTCATGAAAAGGCATGTACTGACGATAACTACTAACTATTACATTTTAAATTTTAATACGAGAATATATAAATATGCCGCTTTGTGATGGATCTGAAGTCTCACTGAAATCCCCGGACAGTGACTGTTCAACGCTGAGCTGGGGCTATTTCATTGCATAAGCGCACCATTGTCATATTGCAAACCCTCCTGAGCCACAAACTCTTATTACCAAATTATTGTATTGCTTTTTCTTCCCAGTTGGAATATATATATCACAGTGAACTTTATATGATAGTTAACAATGTTTATTGTTTTATATGTTTAAACCTAGTGCATTGGGTTCCTAATATTTACTATAGTGATATAAAGTTCTCATTTGGGCTGGAGACTCATTCTCCCGCTATTATTTCAGCACGCAGGTTGTAAAGCAGTTGCGTAACATGCTTCTTTCAGAATACCTACTTATATGGCTACAGATAAGGCTCTGCCCTTAATAACACCTTTCTATATAGGCAGCTTGTACTTCTACATTGTTGTAAGGTATGATTACCTAATGTGCATCAAGTCATCTAATATTTCATATATGCTAGGGGAGTCAGTCAAATACACTTTGACCTAGTATCAGTAGACTATTCTACAAGCCATAACTTTATACGTTGCATATTGTTCACACTACAGTGTTATTATTTTTTATATTGATGTCATATATGGCTCATATGTAAATTTCAAGTTCTCCATAAATTATCATTTCCTACGTGGAGAGTGGTTATCTGGATAGTTTTAGCATTCATAATTCATATGGCTTATTAGCACAAAACAGGTTTAGTTATTTTATAGTTTATTATAAGCCTATTTTTAAATGGTTCATAGCTCTCTTATGATATTGCCTTCCTGCTATATACAGGGAAATCTACCTATTATGTTTTTTTTGTGTATACATCTTCACTGAAAATGTTTGTGCATAATGAGGAAAAACTTAATCTTCAATCTAATGGGGATGTACAATCTGGATCTCGCATTGTTCAGGACGGCACTATTACCCATAAATGTCCAGTAGCATTGGTGCTAGCACTGGTCTGGTTATATGGCTATATTAACTAGTTACATAAGAGGTCATATATAAAGCAGAATGCCACATTAAGCAGTATTGATTTTGAGTGACTGATAATGTATCACTAACATATGATTTTGAAGCTAAGCAAGTAAAGGGTGCCTTCTAATATACTGTAGCCTCATTTGGTATATGTGATAAAAAACTTAGCTGTATTATATTACCTAGCTAGTGTACATCAGTTTAATGTCAGCTCCTTTAACACTGCATTGTTCTATATGAACTTATGTGTACCTGAAATGATACTGAATAATAAATATAGGCTGTAACCTTATTGCTAGTAACCTGCACACTGGGGCTCCTAAGCTAGGTAGGTTTACTCTATATTAATAAAATTTAGAAAGACACGCAGCATTCAGTGCAGCTTATAATACACACATCCTCCTATTAGTAAGGGGACCTGATCTCTCTTCTCATTCCCTCTTTTTGTTTACTATATGCTACAGGTCAATAATGGTTTGCTTGGTAGTCACTGGACTTCAATGTATAATAGACACCACTGCCTATTTCATGCATTAATTATTTTTCGGCAAAACTGGTTATGTATACTACTGTTGTACAATCTATCATACCACATGTTGCTTTACACTACCAGGGTTAGATTATGGCCATCATATCATACAACTATTTAGCTATTTTCTACTTCTTCTACGATCACCTAAAGCTTGATTTTATACTCTGTGTCTAAAGTTATAGATTTTTGCTAAGTTGGTGTGTGGAGAGGTGCACAATTTCCTTATGGATTTACTGTCTCAACACAAGGGGGGTATTCCTTATTCTTTGTATAGCGTTAACATATTATATTTATACCAAATGAACATGATATTGTATGGATGGTAATGGTTTAATTCTTGGTATTCAAAAAAAAAAAAAAAAAAAAAAAAACTAGGCAGCCTGGAGTTGTTGGTGAGTCTAATTATATATACATACAGATATATAATGATGTCCTATACTTGATATACAGAAACGCCCAACCTGTGTCCCACCTTTCTATTGCAAGAAGACCTATTTTGTATTAGTATAATTCCAGGTAAATATAACAAACCTATAGTGTATTTTAATATAAAGGTGCCGGATTGATTGAAATATTTTGAAGCCTAACACATTTAACTCTTTTTGAGTATCCTCTCCACCCTGTTATTCTTATGATTTCTAGCACCATTGTATAGTATTGGTATGGCTATTTCTGTAGATACTATACTCCGCAACCATTTTGTTTTATATGGCATAGACGCTAGTTAGCATCGACATCTTACTCTAATCTACACTATATCAGTTACCTTTAGCCCACTCCTCCAGACATGTCTCTTTAATTTCAAATAAGTCTTTTGAACATACCTTCCTACACCTTCTAAGCTTAGTAGGCAGTATAAGCTGCTTCTATATTCTTTCAATAGATTATTCACCCCATATGTACAATATTAACTTGTATCCCGGACTCCCTCTAATATTTAAATTATTTTATGTACATTAGTAGTCTTAGATGCCAAATAACATATGCTCTGTGTTGACCTTTGTATCTACCCCTAACTCCTTGGCAACTTCCTTGCTTAGAGGTCCCATCACACTCTTTATGCTGTTTTTTTTCATTTTTTTTTTTATTTATTTTATCTGGCTCCGCCCTCCCACACTTCCCCATGTTAGAATAGCGGTGCTTACCCGCTGAATATCCCCCCCCCCCACATTTAACTCATAAAAAAGATATTTATCTGTCCACCAGTTTTCTTCTAGTTTCAGAGGCCATATGGCCTGAGAGTCGGTTTCTAACTGGTCAGTCATATACGATACCTATTATAAAATCGAGGTTTCATTATCCTACTTTCATATATGTTACAATTTTTGGTATAACTTTCTCAATTTTAATTATATTCTTCATCTATGTTGTTAACAGGCAATTACTGTTATATGTTTGTTCTGTAAAACCTCAATAAAAAAATATATTTAAAAAAAAAAAAAAAAAAATATAGTCCAAATCTAAACCCCCCCCCCCCCAAAAAAAAACAAAAAAAACTAACACTAACTCCAAAAAATGTACTCACAGTTCCTGAAGTCCAGACATCCATCTTCATCCAGGCGGCAACAAGTCTTCATCCAGGGGGCGACATCTTCATCCATCGCAGGGGGCATCTTCTATCTTCATCCCGGTGTCGCGGAGCTGTGGCGGCGCGGAGCTGAGAAGAACCAGCGGCGGCGACAACATCCAGCTGTAGGCCTCCTCTTCATGCGATCTCTGCCACACACTAAAGATTGAATGCAAGGTACCCCTTTTATATTTGGGGTACCTTGCATTCCTATTGGCTGAAATTTTCAAATCAGCCAATAGGATGAGAGCTGCCTAAAGGTCCTTTTAAGGGCTATTGGTAGTTTATTGTTAGATTAGGGGGTGTTTTTATTTTGGGGTTACTTTTTTGTTTTTATAGGGGTATTAAATTAGGTTTAATAGGCATATTAGGGGTTAATAAAGTATTTGCAATGTGAGGGGATGGTGGTTTAGGGGTTAATATGTAGTTTATGGGTGTTAGTGTATTTTGTAACATTTTTGTTCTGAGTTTTGTGAAACATTTTTGTTTCACAAAATCCATAACTACTGGTCTTTGATCGTGGAATGGATCGCGGCGGTATAAGCTATAACACTAGTGTAATAGCCTAAACGAATAACTTGTAATACGGGTGGCCTGAAATTTCCAAATTTTAAAGCCATTTTTTGAGTGCGGAATGGAGAGATGCGGTACAGGCTAAACCGAAAGCGTTATAGCCATACCGCCGTGACTTGTAAAACAGGAGACCTGCCATTCTGCGCGCAAACTTGTAATTTGGCCTTATATTAGTAGCACTTTACAAATTACACTAGTATAAGAATGGCTTGAGAAAGATATATATGTATAAATGTTGCTAGTCAATGCCATCTCTGCACATGGGCTGTGAAACTTAAAGGGATATTAAACAGATTGTAATCTACATGATGATGCATCTTCATATTTGAGAAGTATTTTGCAATTAATATGCAGTTTGTTAGATGAGTATATTGTTTTATGGTTTTTTTTTTCACAGAATGCCTTTTTCCCCAGATTTTTTTCTTTTCACAGATTTTCCTTTTTACCCATGCTAACCAATCACAAACTAATACACATATGTAGGGTTTAAACAGGAATTGATGTTTGCATATGTTAAAATATACTATATATAAAACAAAAACAAAATAGTCTAGTGTTAGGACCAGTCAAGATTGGGACACCTTGTAAGATGGTGACTAGCCAAACAGTCGCCTAGATTTAGAGCTCTGCAATAGCCGTCAAAACCAGCGTTAGGGGCTCCTAACACTGGTTATGGCCGCCTGCTGGTATTTAGAGTCAGTCAGGAAAGGGTCTAATGCTCACTTTGCAGCCGCGACTTTTCCATACCGCAGATCCCCCTACGCCATTTGCATATCCCATCTTTTCAATGGGATCTTTCTAATGCTGGTATTTAGAGTCTTGGCTGAAGTGAGCGTTAGAAATCTACCGACAAGACTCCAGCCGCAGAGAAAAGCCAGGAGTTAAGAGCTTTCTGGGCTAACGCCGGTTCATAAAGCTCTTAACTACTGTGCTCTAAAGTACACTAACACCCATAAACTACCTATGTACCCCTAAACCGAGGCCCCCCCCACATCACCGCCACTCTAATAATTTTTTTTAACCCCTAATCTGCCGACCGCACACCGCCGCAACCTACATTATCCCTATGTACCCCTAATCTGCTGCCCCTAACACAGCCGACCCCTATATTATATTTATTAGTCCCTAATCTGCCGCCCCCAACGTCGCCGCCACCTACCTACAATTATTAACCCCTAATCTGCCGACCGGACCTCACCGCTATTATAATAAAGTTATTAACCCCTAATCCGCCTCACTCCCGCCTCAATAACCCTATAATAAATAGTATTAACCCCTAATCTGCCCTCCCTAACATCACCGACACCAAACTTCAAGTATTAACCCCTAATCTGCCGACCGGACCACACCGCTACTCTAATAAATTTATTAACCCCTAAAGCTAAGTCTAACCCTAACACTAACACCCCCCTAAGTTAAATATATTTTTTATCTAACGAAATAAATTATTTCTTATTAAATAAATTATTCCTATTTAAAGCTAAATACTTACCTGTAAAATAAACCCTAATATAGCTACAATATAAATTATAATTATATTGTAGCTATTTTAGGATTAATATTTACTTTACAGGCAACTTTGTATTTATTTTAACCAGGTACAATAGCTATTAAATAGTTAATAACTATTTAATAGCTACCTAGTTAAAATAATTACAAAATTACCTGTAAAATAAATCCTAACCTAAGTTACAATTAAACCTAACACTACACTATCAATAAATTAATTAAATAAAATACCTACAATTATCTACAATTAAACCTAACACTACACTATCAATAAATTAATTACATATAAATACCTACAAATAAATACAATTAAATAAACTAACTAAAGTACAAAAAATAAAAAAAGAACTATGTTACAAAAAATAAAAAAATAATTTACAAACATTATAAAAATATTACAACAATTTTAAGCTAATTACACCTACTCTAAGCCCCCTAATAAAATAACAAAGCCCCCCAAAATAAAAAAAATGCTCTATCCTATTCTAAAATAAAAATTGAAAAGCTCTTTTACCTTACCAGCCCTTAAAAGGGCCTTTTGCGGGGCATGCCCCAAAGAATTCTGCTCTTTTGCCTGTAAAAAAAACATACAATACCCCCCAACATTACAACCCACCACCCACATACCCCTAATCTAACCCAAACCCCCCTTAAATAAACCTAACACTAAGCCCCTGAAGATCTTCCTACCTTGTCTTCACCACGCCGGGTATCACCGATCCGTCCATAAGAGGCTCCGAAGTCTTCATCCGATCCGGGGCTGAAGAGGTCCATCATCCGGCTGAAGTCTTGATCCAAGCGGGGGCTGAAGAGATCCATCATCCGGTTGAAGTCTTGATCCAAGCGGGGGCTGAAGAGGTCCATCATCCGGCTGAAGTCTTCTATCAAGCGGCATCTTCGATCTTCTTTCTTCCGGATCCATCTTCATCCCACCGACGCGGAACATCCATCCTGGCCGACGACTTCCCGACGAATGCTAATAGAATGCGAGCTCAATCTGATTGGCTGATTGGATCAGCCAATTGGATTGAACTTGAATCTGATTGGCTGATTCCATCAGCCAATCAGAATTTTCCTACCTTAATTCCGATTGGCTGATAGAATCCTATCAGCCAATCGGAATTCGAGGGACGCCATCTTGGATGACGTCCCTTAAAGGAACCGTCATTCGTCGGGAAGTCGTCGGCCAGGATGGATGTTCCGCATCGGCGGGATGAAGATGGATCCGGAAGAAAGAAGATTGAAGATGCCGCTTGATAGAAGACTTCAGCCGGATGATGGACCTCTTCAGCCCCCACTTGGATCAAGACTTCAGCCGGATGATGGATCTCTTCAGCCCCCGCTTGGATCAAGACTTCAGCCGGATGATGGACCTCTTCAGCCCCAGATCGGATGAAGACTTCGGAGCCTCTTCTGGACGGATCGGTGATACCCGGCGTGGTGAAGACAAGGTAGGAAGATCTTCAGGGGCTTAGTGTTAGTTTTATTTAAGGGGGGTTTGGGTTAGATTAGGGGTATGTGGGTGGTGGGTTGTAATGTTGGGGGGGTATTGTATGTTTTTTTTACAGGCAAAAGAGCAGAATTCTTTGGGGCATGCCCCGCAAAAGGCCCTTTTAAGGTAAGGAAAAAGAGCTTTTCAAATTTTATTTTAGAATAGGGTAGGGCATTTTTTTATTTTGGGGGGCTTTGTTATTTTATTAGGGGGCTTAGAGTAGGTGTAATTAGCTTAAAATTGTTGTAATATTTTTATAATGTTTGTAAATTATTTTTTTATTTTTTGTAACTTAGTTCTTTTTTTATTTTTTGTACTTTAGTTAGTTTATTTAATTGTATTTATTTGTAGGTATTTGTATGTAATTAATTTATTGATAGTGTAGTGTTAGGTTTAATTGTAGATAATTGTTGGTATTTTATTTAATTAATTTATTGATAGTGTAGTGTTAGGTTTAATTGTAACTTAGGTTAGGATTTATTTTACAGGCAATTTTGTACTTATTTTAACTAGGTAGCTATTAAATAGTTATTAACTATTTAATAGCTATTGTACCTGGTTAAAATAAATACAAAGTTGCCTGTAAAATAAATATAAATCCTAAAATAGCTACAATATAATTATAATTTATATTGTAGCTATATTAGGGTTTATTTTACAGGTAAGTATTTAGCTTTAAATAGGAATAATTTATTTAATTATAGTAATTTTATTTAGATTTATTAAAAATAGATTTTAGTTAGGGGGTGTTGGGGTTAGACTTAGGTTTAGGGGTTAATAACTTTATTATAGTAGCGGCGACGTTGGGGGCGGCAGATTAGGGGTTAATAATTGTAGGTAGGTGTCGCGACGTTGGGGGGGCAGATTAGAGGTTAATAAAATTTAACTAGTGTTTGCGAGGCGGGAGTGCGGCAGTTTAGGGGTTAATACATTTATTATAGTGGTGGCGATGTCCGGTCGGCAGATTAGGGGTTAATAAGTGTAGTTAGGTTGCAGCGATGTTGGGGGGGCAGATTAGGGGTTAATAAATATAATGTAGGTGTCGGCGATGTTAAGGGCAGCTGATTAGGGGTTCATACATATAATGTAGGTGGCGGCGATGTCCGGTCGGCAGATTAGGGGTTAAATATTTTTATTTTAGTGTTTGGCCTCGGCTTAGGGGTTAATAGGTAGTTTATGGGTGTTAGTGTACTTTGTAGCACTGTAGTTAAGAGCTATATGTTCCGGCGTTAGCCCATAAAACTCTTAACTACTGACTTTTATATGCGGTAGGAGTCTTTGAGGTAGAGGCTGTACTGCTAACTTCTTCCAAGACTTGTAATACCAGCATTAGGAAAATCCCATTAAAAAGATAGGATACACAATTGACGTAAGGGGATTTGCAGTATGGAAAAGTCACGGAAGAAAAATGAGCGGTACACCTGTACCTGCCAGACTCGTAATACCAGCAGGCGTTAAAAAGCAGCGTTAGGACCCCTTAACGCTGCTTTTTAAAGCTAACACCAAACTCGTAATCTAGCCGATAGATAATTTCCTTTGTTTTCAAAATCTAAATCTTTGACATTTTCATTATAAATAAATAAAACAAAAAAAATGATTTGATAAAAACACATAATGAAAAAAGAATAATTTACGCAAATATCTTTATATTTATTCTGCTGCTATGATTTATATTGTGCCACTATTTCTGTCACTGTGCTGCAATCAGATTTATACTTTGTTTTAAGACTAAAGGACTATACTTTCAAGTGTTTATGAAATATATTTCCATCTGTTCCGTACCTGTCTAAAAAGAAGAATTGGAATTTAACATTCCATTCAGGTGAAACCAATGCTATTAATTTATCTGAGCTAAAACACCCTGTCACTGCTGTCATGTATACATCTCTTCAAACTGTATTTAAAAACACAAGGTTCTTCTTTCAATCAAGATTAAACTGCATCTCTCCTATGTTACAGAGATGAAAAAAATCCAGCAGGTTATAAAAAAAATCCTCCATAATTATCCCTGTTGGATATGGAATGACAAGCAATCTTTGATCTATAATGTAGAATATGTCAGCCAGACCATGGTAGTTTTATACCAGAAGTAAATAAGACAAGCGGAGTAGTTTCATGCTTAATTGATTAAAAGGTTCACAAAAAGGTGCAAGATCAAAGAGTAAAATAATAGTATCATATTACACCAGAGAGCTGTCAGTTCACTTACTTGACAGGCTGACCTTGAACAATGGTGTGGCATTCCCAACAAGAATTAGTTTTCTTAAAACAAATTGTATTTCTCTTACCAATCAAGAGATTGCTTCCTGTACAATTTTTAGTACTGCAAGATTGCTTACATGCATTTTCTGTGGTATCTTGTATCATATTGCAAAATGTTCCATATACAACCGTAATGTTTAAATACAGTTTAAAGGGACAATGTACTGTAATGTTCCCAATGACCAAATTTGGGCTAGTTTACGAGTGGAGCACTATTTTGCACTCCTGCTCACGCTTTAACTTCGCTTCATAGAGGCTGTTTGCATGCAAATAGTGGAACTTCTAATATCGCAACAGTGTTAACTTATTCTCCCATAGACTTCAAAGTAGTGGGAAAACTACCCATACTCTCGCGCAAACCTGATCACGTGTATTTAAGAGCGATAAACCCGCAATGAAATATGAATATTTCACATTCCAATGTTCTTCACATAGAAGAATATGTTCTATTTATTCTTAGATAAATATTTCTTTATATATCTGATGTTTTTTGTTAAAATATATATCTATACACTTCTATCTATCTATCTATCTATCTATCTATCTATCTATCTATCTATATATATATATATATATATATATATATATACATAGGTTTATACAGATATATAAAGGAATACATATTTAAAAATACTTAGAACATATTTCCCTATGTGAAGAAGATTGGAATGTAAAATATTTACAGTAAATACACGGCTAACACTTTGAATTAATTTTGAATAAATATTATTTTTCAGGTATTTGACTGCTAAGGGCTCCAATGCACTTATATATATACTGTATATACAGTATATATACATTTGTAGGCATTCTCATGTTTATTTCTTTTGTTTGTGTTGGGATGACACAAAAAAGTGGAGGAAAAAAAGCCAAATCTGACACATTCCACGCAATCAGGGCCGTCTTTAACATAGGGCAAAAGGGGCAGCTGCCCAGGGCCCAGTCTCTTTTGAGGGGCCCAAGAGTCCTAAAAAAAAATTATTATTATTTTTTTTTTATGGTTCATACCAGACTGCTGATGTGACATGGGGAACACACACATTCAGTCCTAATACTGTCACAGTCAAAAGTACTCTGCTTGTATATTTTTTTTTAAAGAAAACTGTGCCAGACCGTGTTGGTGTCTTCTGACATGCCAAGCTATTGCCATGTGCTGTTTTAGATGTGCACTGTGCAGCACTGAATGCAAAGCCCTAACTCGGCATCCATCCAGACATTCCCACTGCATCAGAAAAGGTCCTACGGGGGTTACCACTTTTACCAGGTAACTGTTCTGGTGGTGGGGATTGTTTCTGGGTAGGGCTGACTTTAGGCGCATGCAGAAAAAAGCTGGAATGGCAGGCACGTGAGGATTTGAGCATCTGTGCAGCTGCATACACTTCTCACACTGTATCCATGCAGCCTTGGGCAGACAGCATCCAGTCTGTTGGTCCCCTTAGCCCTGCTCTTTCTGCTGTGACCCTAAGATCAACTAACTGAAGTTTGTTAGGGGAACAGTGCTTTGTCGAAAGGTGTCAGTGGGAAGAATAAGTGAGTGCACACATGCCCCTCCCCATGCAGCATTGTCTAGTGCAGGGCGAGAGGGAATTTGTTCCTAGCAAAGAAGTGACATGTGCTGCTGTGGCTGATGTATAGTGTCATGCTGATACTTCACACATTAATGAAAGGTTTATTTTTATAGTTTTCTCAGATTTTACAGCTTCCCATAGTAGTTCTGCTATTCCAGTCAGTAAACTTATATTTGTCTGCACCTCCATGATTCTTCCTCAGTCTTTACCTTGCTTTGCTCCTGTTGGCTGCCCTAAATCTCTTTAACCAGCTAACCTCACACCAGAATCACATTAAAAAGAATATTAAATTAATCCACAGTGGAGGAATTTATATTATTAGTACTGCTTAGGTCCAGTTTCACATATTGCAATTTATTTCTTTTTTTTTAAAATGATTAGCCCAGCAGTGGATGATCCACTGCTGGGCTAATAATTAAAAATAATAATAATAATTGATTTAGTTGTTATTTGGGATGTTGGGGTGGAGAGCGAAATTGCATGGGGTGGGGGCCCAAGAAATTTTTTGCCCAGGGTCCAGTCAATATTAAAGACGGCCCTGCACGCAATACTCCAAAAATAGACTGGACAAAATTATTTGGCACCTTCCCAAAATTCTAAGAAATAATTGCATGTTTTTGTGATGCTCCTGTAATTTCTAATTAAACTCACCTGTATCAATTAACAGGTGCTGCCAATATAGAAATCCCACCGGTAACCAGTTAAAATGGTGAAAAATGTACTCAACCTTTCTGTTGTGTGTCTCTGTGTGCCACACTGCATATGGAGAAGAGAAAGAGCAGCAAAGACCTATCTGAGGATTTGAGAACAAAAATTGTGGAAAAGCATTTAAAAATTTCAAGGTTACAAGTCCATCTCCAGAGATCTTAAAGGGACAGGTTACTCAAAAATGTTCTCCCCTTTAATTTGTTCCCAATTATCCACTTTACCTGCTGGAGTGTATTAAATTGTTTACAAGTATTTCCATTACCCTTATATTGGCATTTGAATTTGTTTATTTAGCCTGTGGTATCCCCACCCATCCTGAAAGTTTTTGGCCACAAGGCCAAGATTTATTAACACAGCCAGTAGAAGAAATTACACTCCCAGTGGGTTATAGAAGAGACAAGGTAATAAAATGTTAATTTTCCATTGTTCTCTCCAAGTATTGGTGATTGATTTATGGACAGATATAAGATAAAGAAGCATGTATATGTACACAGTGTGATAAAGTAATGAGATCTGATTATACCTACAAGTTCAACCCATTTTTTAGGTTGTGGCTTCAAAACACAAAATCAGCTAATTCATATACACCAATAAGCCTTAAAAAAGTAAATCTCATACATTTTATACTCTGCAGCTGGTAAAAAAAAGTAATTGAAAACACATTAAGGGAAAAACAATTTTATAGTATACTGTCCCTTTATTGTTCCTGCGTCCCCCGTGGATAAAGAAACACAGAGACACACAACAGAACGGTTGAGTCCATTTCCATATAATACGAGGAGAGTCCACGGCTTCATTCATTACTTGTGGGAATACAGAACCTGGCCACTAGGAGGAGGCAAAGACACCTCAGCCAAAGGCTCAAATACCTCCCCCACTCCACTCACCCCCCAGTCATTCTTTGCCTTTTGTCACAGGAGGTTGGCAGAGATGTGTCAGAAGATTTCGGAGTAGTCTCTTATGGAGGGTAGTACTCTTTGAGATGGGACTGGAATTTTAAGTTGTCCTGTCAGCCTCTCAGTGAGAGCATGGATGAAAGTTAGAGTCCGGATAAGCAGGGAGTGTCTTTCTGCGAAACCATCCCGACTCATATTAACAGCTCCTTAAAAGGACACTGAACCCAAATGTTTTTTTTCGTGATTCAGATAGAGCATGAAATATTAAGCAACTTTCTAATTTACTCCTATTATCAAATTTTCTTAATTCACTTGCTATCTTTATTTGAAATACAAGAATGTAAGTTTAGATGCGGGCCCATTTTTGGTGAACAACCTGGGTTCTTGCTGATTGGTGGATAAATTCATCCACCAATAAAAAAGTGCTGTCCAGGGTCTGAACCATAAAAAGCTTAGATGCATTCTTTTTCAAATAAAGATAGCAAGAGAACGAAGAAAAAATTATAATAGGAGTAAATTAGAAAGTTGCTTAAAATTGCATGCTCTATCTGAATCATGGAATAGAAAATTTGGGTTCAGTGTCCCTTTAAGCAATCAGTGTTGACAAGTTTCGCTGCCTGCTTTCTTCACTCAAGTCAATGTCAGGGGGGAGGCTACACACTGTCAAACTTAAGAGGCCGTGTTCCTGTTTCACGGCGTTGATTCTGGTAAGATTGTTTCATTTTCTATATATGTAATGATAACGCAAGAAGACAGGGTCACAGTGGGACTCCTTTTATCTGTCTAGAATCAAGGGTTAATATCTCCGGAAGGTGATTATTGAACAGGGGGGGATGTATACATGATTGCTTTATTGTGTTATTGCTGCGACATGTGTGAGATGTGGCTCTGGCAATGTGGAACAGTCAGGCCTTTTCCTCCCTGAATTTCTGTGCAGCCTGTTTACTTGGCACACTTTTTCCTGACTGCAGGGGCGGTCCTGCACGGCTCTCCACGTGACCGGGTGTGGATCTTTCCTCTTCCTTTCCTGACTGTTGGCTGCAGGAGACGAAAGCGAGTTTCTCTGCGGCCCTGGGTCAGGAGGTGGTGGGTTCCCTGGCCATTGGGTGTATAAAGGTGCCTGTTTAATTATTGTTAAATATGATAAAGGCGCAAGCTATGGAGGACTCTGATATGTTAGAGGGTAGTCCCTCTTTACCCAAATCTAATGCCTGTGTTTACTGTGAAAAGGCTGTGGTATACCCACCTGCTCAACTATGTTCCACATGCCTTGATACAGTAGTGCTATCTAAAAGAAATAAGATGTTTAGTACCACTGAGTCGTCCACCTCTGAGGGCTCTCTGTCGCGCGAGGTGCGTTCCCTACATTCATCTCCGATTACACATGCAGCTCCCCGGTGCACTTCTAATCCTCCTGCGGGAGGGGCCATGTTGCCACCTGATTTTGCTGAGCAGTTGCAAATGGCGGTATCTGCGGTCTTTAGTGCTTTACTTTGCCAAGCCAAGCGCAAGCGAAAGGTTAAACATTGCTATCCTTCCCAGGGGTCATCTACTCCGTTGGATGTATCTGAGACTAGATTATCCGCTGATGGAGAGGATTCTGATACTTCAGAGGACTCTCTCTCTGGGTCAGAATCTGTGGCCTCTAAACCTCCGGCTGCAGAGGAACCTGACTTTCGGTTTAGGATGGAGAACTTACGCTTTTTATTAAAGGAGGTGTTACCAGAGGCTCCTTCTATTCCTAAGCTTGATAAAGTTTATGAGGACAGGGTAGTGCCCCAAACTTTCCTGGTTCCCGTAAAGATGGCGAATATTATTTAGAATGAATGGATTGTCTTTCTCCCCTTCTTCGTTTATAAAATTGTTCCCGGTTTCAGACTCTCAGCTAGAATTGTGGGGATCTGTTCCTAAGGTGGATGGAGCTATCTCCAGGCTTGCTAAGTGCACCACTATCCTGCTTGAAGATACTTCATCGTTTAAGGAACCGAACCCATGGATAAGAAATTAGAGACTCTGTTAAGAAAGATGTTTCAGCACACAGGGTTTGTCTTTCAACTTGCAGCCGCGGTTGATGCGGTGGTGGGAGCCTCTACCTATTGGTGCGACTCTTTGTCAGAGATGATCGAGGTGGAGACTCCCCTCAATGAGATACATGACAGAATTAAGGCCCTGAGGGTAGCTAATTCTTTTATTTGTGATGCTAATATGTAGATTATTTGCTTGAATGCCAAGACTTCAGGCTTCTCTGTTCTTGCCCGGAGGGCTCTGTGGTTTAAGTCATGGTCTGCTGACATGACGTCCAAATCTAGATTGCTTTCTCTTCCGTTTCAGGGAAATATTCTATTTGGTCCAGGCCTGGACTCTATCATATCCAAGGTCACGGGGGGCAAGGGCGCCTTTCTACCGCAGGATAAGAAGAACAAACCTAAGTGTCCTAATTTTCGTCCCTTTTGTTCGGACAAGTCCCAATGACAGCAGCCTGAAACCCGAGCAGTCCAAGGGATCTTGGAAGCTGGCTCAGTCTTGGAATAAACCAAGCAGAGCAAGAAGCCTGCCAAGATAAAATCGGCATGAAGGGGCGGCCCCCGATCCATCTCTGGATCTCGTAGGGGGCAGAGTATCTCTTTTTGTGGAGGCTTGGATGAGAGACATACAGGATCCTTGGGTTCTGGAATTTGCTGCCCAGGGGTACAGGATAGGTTTCAAAACTTATCCCCCCAGGGGCAGATTCCTCTTGTCAAATCTATCGACAAAACCAGAAAAACAAGATGCCTTCCTAGAGTGTGTGAGGGATCTCTCCTCTCTAGGAGTAATTGTACTGGTACCTCTAGCAGAAAGGGGTCTAGGGTACTATTCAAACCTTTTCTTGGTCCTAAAGAAGGTGGGCACATTTCGCTCGATTCTGGACCTCAAGTGTTTAAATAAGTTTCTGTCGGTTCCATCTTTCAAAATGGAGACGATAAGGTCTATACTGCCCCTAGTTCAAGAGGGTCAGTTTATGGCTACGATAAACTTGAAGGATGCTTACCTTCATGTGTCAATACACAAGGATCACTTCAGGTTCTTAAGGTTTGCCTTTCTGGATCAGCACTTCCAGTTTGTAGCTCTTCCCTTTGGACTGGCTACTGCTCCAAAAATCTTCATGAAGGTTCTGGGAGCTCTTCTCGCGGTGGCAAGATCCAGAGGAATAGCAGTAGCTCCTTATCTGGACAACATTCTGGTTCAGGGCTCCGTCTTACCGGACATTGGGTCGAGGGAATCCCTCTCTTGGTGGCTCTGTCAAGATCATCTGTCCCAGGGGACATCCTTCCTCAGACCATCTTGGGAGATTGTGACTACGGATGCAAGTCTCTCAGGTTGGGGAGCAGTTTGGGGTGCCAAGAAGGCACAGGGCAGGTGGAATTGGAAAGGAGTCTCTTCTCCCGATCAACATCCTGGAACTTTGGGGGATCTTCAATGCTCTGTGGGGCTTGGCCTCTCATGGGGTCGTCCAAGTTCATCAGATTCCAGTCGGGCAACATTATCTTGGTGGCTTACATCAGCCATCAGGGGGGTACAAGAAGCTCTCTAACCATGAGGGAAGTTTCTCGGATTCTGGAGTGGGCGGAGGCCCACGACTGCTCGATATGAGCGATCCACATTCTGGGTGTGGACAACTAGGAAGCAGATTTTCTCAGCAGACAGTCGTTTCATCCTGGGGAATGGTCTCTTTACCCCTAAGTGTTTGCAGAGATTTTCAACAGTTGGGGGACTCCGGAGATAGATCTCATGGTGTCCAGACTCAACTTCAAGCTACCCATATACGGGTCGCGGTCCAGGGATTCCCAGCCAGAGCTGATAGATGCATTAGCAGTGCCTTGGGGCTTCACCCTAGTTTACATATTTCCTCTGTTAGAACTTCTGCCTCATGTAGTGGCACGCATCAAACAGGAGCAAGCGTCAACTATTCTGATTGCTCCGTCATGACCACAGAGGACGTGGTTTGCAGATCTAGTGGGGATGTCATCGTCCCCTCCGTGGAGGTTGCCTTGTCACAGGGATCTGCTGGTACAGGGTCCCTTTGTGCATCAGAATCTAGATTCTCTGAGGCTGTCTGCATGGAGATTGAACGCCTAGTCTTAGCCATAAGAGGTTTTTCTGAGAGGGTGATTGATACTCTCATTCAAGCCAGAAAGCCGGTCACCCGTTGCTTCTATCATAAGGTGTGGAGGACCTTGAAGTTTTTGCTTCGGCTGAAGCTGTGTTTGGGAGAAAGGTTTTACAGGCTGTGGTGCCCTCAGTTTAGGGTCCGCTGTTCCTTTTACCCTTCCATTATTCATTCAGTGTCCTCTAGAGCTTGGGTATTTGTTTTCCAAAAGTACTGAATGAAGCCGCGGACTCTCCTCATATTAGATGGAAAACATAAATTATGCTTACCTAATAATTTCATTAGGTCCGCTGGGCGGACCTAAATTTCTTCTTTTCCTCCTGGCACCATTTATACCCTGATATTTCTCCTATTGTTTCTTGTTCCCTCGGCAGAATGACTGGGGGATGAGGGGAGTGGGGGAGGTATTTAAGCCTTTGGCTGGGGTGTCTTTGCATCCTCCTGGTGGCCAGGTTCTGTATTCCCACAAGTAATGAATGAAGCCGTGGACTCTCCTCGTAACGATGGAAATTAAATTATCAGGTAAGCATAATTTATGTTTTTTCACCATTTTAACTGGTTGCCGGTGTGATTTCTATATTGTCAACACTTGTTAATTGATAAAGGTGGATTTAATTACAAATTACAAGGCGCCAATAATTTTGTCCAGTCCATTTTTGGAGCTTTGCGTGAAATGTGTCAGATTTGGCTTTTTTTTCTCCACTTTTTTGTGTCATACCAATACAAACAAAAGAAATAAACATGAGAATGCCTAAACATTTGTAATTGCAACAATTTTCTGGGCTAAGTGGTGCTTTATCTGACAGAAATGCAGGGTGCCAATATTTTTGGCCATGACTGTGTCTGTATAGGTATACATATGTATTTAAGTGTTTATATGTGTATATTTGTCTGTAAATACATATATACAAATATAGTTACATAAATACATATGTACACACATAAAAACATATTTACAAAAACAATTAGTGGTAAAGAGTCCACTAATTGCAAAAGAGTACACTTATAGCACTCTCTTATTCCATAGTTCAAAAGTAATATAATGTAAATGTAGTGTTTGGTGTTACTTTATTTCACAAACTTTCATTTAAAATTTCACATCTTTATTCGTATAATTAAAATCAGGAGAAATTGGTTAAAATAACAGCCTTAGACCATTAGACCTGGGATATAACAAGTTAAAGCGCAGAGCTAGTAATATAATAGTAAATTTGAATTCACAGCACCTCGCAGCTATATATCAATATCATAATTACATATATTAGCGTACAACTATTCCATTAGGTGGTGCCATTGGTTTTGTCTGTTTATTTAACATAAAAACATATATCTACAGTATACAGTATATATATATATATATATATATATATATATATATATATATATACACATACATACATGTAAATATTTAGACATGTATCTCTAAGTTAAAGCCTCTGCATGCCTTTTTTTTTTTTTCAAACACCTTATACTTTGTGTTCTTATAACTTTTTTTATTTATTGTTTTTAAATTACAGATATGAGTGTAATGGTACTTTTACATGTATTTATTTTGGGTTTTTATGCAATTTTTTTTCCTTCCTCCACACTTTTTGAGAGCTCTGAAGTCGCGCTAACATGAGAAGGGTTACATTCGCTTAAGTGCAATAGAATTGATTTATTTTCATCTCGTAATACGCGCACTATTTCCGGTGTAAAAACCCATTTCGCTTGTGTGCTACAGTTAGCTCATTATCTAGCCCTTTATCTCCAGGAGAGTATTATATTGTTTACAAACAGGATGATCGCCTGGTATTTCAGGGATGGACTGACCTTACTCAACAGGATCAGACTGATACTTCAGGAAAGCACAATTGGGCTACTGAGCTGTTGTTCATTCCTGGTAGAGCGCTTCTCTTTCTGTATGCATTTATATGGTTAAATACCTGTAGATTGTAAGATTATCAAAACAGAACCTCCTGTTGTAGAATTTTTTTTATGTATCTGTATTTTCTTATTTTATCATAAATCAGTGTTGTTGCCATCTTATTTCTGTACCCTTTACTACAGGATTTGGCAGCATAAATGTCTTCTGTTGCATTTGCCAAATCCATCTTTCTTACAATTACTTAGATCATCTGTGAAACATAGCTTTGCCAAAACATGCACAGTTCTTTACCGCAAAAATGTTTTTCAGATTAAAATGAGGTTTCTATCAGTAAAAATTCACAAAGGTTGACCCTGCAAAACTAACATGCCATTTCTAGGCAGCAAAACATTTTGGGCTAGATTACAAGTGGAGCACAAAATATCGATTTCATAAAAGCGATATTTGCAATTCACTGAGTAATACCAGCGCATGCAAATGTGCGCTGGTATTACACGTTAAGTGCAATTGTGTTCCCATTGCGGGGAGCATTGTGCTCATGAGAGCGTGCTTCAGTAGGCTCCGCAGCGAAAGGAGTAAGTCGTACAGCGATGGCAGCAAATTGTAAATATATATGTATATGCTTATATACATATATATATTTGTGTGTTTATAGGTGTATATACACATATTTACACATAAATATATATATATATATATATATAAATATATACATATCTATTTACTAAGAACACCCAGTTCCCATAGACTGCAATGTATAGGCACTTTTCAGTGCCGTTTTATTTCTAACACCTTACAGCTGCCAACTTTAGCCCCCAAAAACTGTTACTTTATTAATATAGTATATTACACTTGATTTTGGGGGCATTTGGTGGGCATTTATAAAATTAACCAGAGATCTGATTATTTCTACGATGATTTTGCGGTGGCTGGTTATTTATCGCACGCCCGAAATGGATAAATTTGCCTATTTGCGGGCGTGTGATAAATTAGCGCTCCATTTGTAATCTAGCCCTTTAGATGGAAACAATAACAGAATGAAAAGGGGCAATGTGCTCAAACATGTAAACACAAGTAAAAACTATTTAAATTTAAACAAATATACAAGCATCTACTGAAGACTTTTTACGAATGCCAATTTGCTTCCTCCTAGACATGGGCAAAACTTTGGGATAGAGCCTCAGGCAGGGGCTTTCAAATAATTTCAGCCCAGGATATATCAGTGTGAAAGTACAAGACACAAAGATCTGACTTTGCACAGATCTTTGTCTGTTGCTCTTCACACCGATATACCCGGTGCTGAAATCAGCCAAATGCCACTGCCTGCTGCCATATATTTGCTAAATGAATGCAGAATCCTAAAGGTTTGACCATGCCTACTATCTACTAAGGCTGCATTAGCAGGATGTTCCTGTCAACCAATAAGCATTAGCAGGAACTACCTATCAGCCAATAAGAATTAACAGGAAGCACCTATCAATCAATGAGTGTTAGTTGAAGGTAGACAATGTATTCAATTGTTTTAGTTTCCATTTAAATGTAAAATGTTTTCTCTTAAAAAAAAATCAGCATGTTTGTAAGTTGCTCTTTCATATGGATGATGGAAATGTTTTCAGTAGAACATATTTTAGAGTTCTTGTTCAATCTCAAAAAGAAGAGAAGATAAAATTCTGAATTCTTCTAATGAAGTTATAAGAAATGAAGGACTACACCATGTTATTCTCTACACACAAAAGGTTAATAATATTACCTAGGAATGGATAGTACATATCTTAGTGCAATAAGGTTTCAAATTCCAAGCCATCTTAATCTATCAGAAAATCAGCTTGTCATTTTTTTTTTTAAATTACTGCACTGGGTTAATTCATGAGGTAGATATATTTAAAACCCCTCACAATCGCAAACCCAATTATTCAAATAACACTTTTCTACATGATTGTTTAGAAATATTGCGAGCCATTTTACCAAATCCATGATGGTAATTTTCTGCTTCTATTTTTGTTCATGCACAGTTTACATATTTAACCACACACAAACGTTTCCTGTTTTCATATAAATGATAACATATCTATCCAAACATGCTTGAAACATGAGCATGCACAAAATATGATTGGCTGAATGTTGCAATTGAATATTTGGATGCTCATGAATTGCATTTCAAACATTTAGTGACACAAAATGATATACTGAATGAATTAACTGAACAACTTGCTGTAAAAAGCAGTAAACAACAAATATACAATATAAATACAGACAGTGCTCAGTAAAATGGATCCTGCCTTTGTAGATGCTGCAGTATTGAATTTAAAGGTAGAGAGGGGGCCAGGCTCTGAGAGAGACCGAGGCAATAGCAGAGGCAGTGAGAGGTGGCCATCTTGCAACAGACGATAATTTAGTGAAAGGGGCTTAGGGCTCCATGTGCTAAGCAGCGTAAGCTGCTCCTGAGTCATTGCGGGGCAGGTTCACATATGCAAGCCTGCTTGCCGCAATGTAAAAGGCAGAGGTAATTAGACCGCAGCTTCTTACAGTCTACACCACCTCTGAGGTGGCGAGGAGAAATCACAGAGTGCTTGTTTACTTCGGGTAATTGACAGTCCCTTCCTTCACGTGATTGGTCGTGCGTGAGAAGGGGCGGGCTTTACACGCTCACTTGAGCGTGTAATGATACATACGGGCAGTGGATCCTGTTCGTCCACTGCCGGTATGTAGCAAAGGCAAGCAGACAACTTTACAAGTTGAGAATCTTGTCCACTTGCCTTTTAGTACATGGGGACCTTAGTCTGTTATAGAAGCTGTATCAGAGTGTGAGGAACTAAGAGAAGCTTCGCCTGAGAGTCAGGTTGTCAGGTTGTGGCAGTAGGAAGAAGAGATACCAAGCCTGAGGGCCCAATGGTCTAAAGCTCTCTGGTCTGTTGAGATAATCTAAGAAGTCTCATCAGTACTGTAAGGTGCCTCAAGAAATTCAGAAAGGTAAATTTTAGTTTTGCATTGCATTTGTTTATGTCCCTATGTTGTGCTCTGAGTGTGAAGGAGAGACACCTGCCCACGATATAATGTCCCCTCCCACAATATAATGTCCTTTCCCAAAAAATACTCCCTCCATGCCAGCAAATTTTGATTATTGGATTCTGAGTGAGGCTGGGCAGGAGTGGGAGAGATTGAACTCAGATAAATCCCAATTATTAAGCTATTTTATATGCATTTAAAGGGACAGTCTAGGCCAAAATAAACTTTCATGATTTAGATAGAGCATGTAATTTTAAACAATTTTCTAATTTTCTTTTATCACCAAGTTTGCTTTGTTCTCTTGGTATTCTTAGTTGAAAGCTTAACCTAGGGGGTTCATATGCTAATTTCTTAGACCTTGAAGGCCACCTCATTTCAGAATGCATTTAAACAGTTTTTCACCACTAGAGGGTGTTAGTTCACGTATTTCATATAGATAACACTGTGCTTGTGCATGTGAAGTTATCTGGGAGCAGGCACTGATTGGCTAGACTGCAAGTCTGTCAAAAAGAACTGAAATAAAGGGGCAGTTTGCAGAGGCTTAGATACAAGATAATCAAAGAGGTTAAAAGTATATTATTATAACTGTGTTGGATATGCAAAACTGGGGAATGGGTAATAAAGGGATTATCTATCTTTTAAAACAATACAAATTCTGGTGTAGACTGTCCCTTTAAAGACAATATATTGAGATTTTAGAGTGCACTACCAATAACTTTTTTGGTCAGCACAATAGCCATTTTACTGCAGATGTTTGAAAATGGTCATAGTGATGCTGTAGAAGTTTTCTTGGTTGTTTTAAAATATTTTAAGATAAATAAATACATTTTAGACAGCAAATAATAAACTGAAAATCAATAATAAAAATCATAATATTGTAATTTTTTAACCATTTTTGAACTACATAATTTTTTATGAATTCATTCATTTTTATTACATGTTTTTTAGCTTTTATGTTCATGATAGTTTAACTCCTTATGGACATAGTTACTTAACCCCATATGGTTGTAGGTACTATTTCACAGGGTGGGGGATGTAGTACCTACCTGCAACCTTCTGCCTCAAGCTGTGATCCTGGCTGTCAGCTTTGACAGCTAAGACTGCAGCCAGAGGCAGAAGGCATTTGACTCCATATGGTAAGGAAGCACTGCTCAGTTTGCCATATGATGCCAGATTGCTGAGGCAGACAGTGACAAGCAGCTTGTGGTGGTGCCATGGGTGATGTGGAAAGGTAGGAGGGATGCGGGTGGGCGGCCTATAGCCAGAGGTGGGGGAAAGGAGGAGGAAGGAGGCAGGTTCCCTATGATCGGAAAATATTTTACTAGAAGGGAGGGACTGAGGGATCCACTACACTACAGCAGAGGTATTTTCAGAGAGTTAGAGCTGTTTGGAAGGGATCAGGGAGATGGGAGGGTTGAGGAGGGATTCATACAGTAAAAAATAATTAATAAAACCAAAAGTAAACAAAAAAAGCCCTAAATATTTACACTGGGAGACTGTCTGCCAGTACCTAAGAAGGTGATGACCAGTGGGGGGTGAGGGAGGTAATAGAGCTGTTTGGGAGGGTTCAGGTAGGGATCAGGGGGTGGGTGGTGTCAGGTGGAAGGGTAATCTCTACACTACAGCTAAAATAAACCTTACAAGCTACCTGATTAACCCCATCTCTGCTTGGAATTTCAGAATTGTGGTGCGCCGCTGCAATTAGTGGCATTCTAATTTCCAAAAACAATGGCAAAGTCATGCATATATATATATATATATACATTTGATAGGTAAATAAAAAAACAAGACTCTATTTCTGTTTAAAAATGTACTTTGGACAATTTTTTTTCTCTAAAATTCCCGGTCCTTAAGGGTTTAAAGGGACATGATACCCAAATGTTAAATCACTTGAAAGTGCTGCAGCATAACTGTAAAACTCTGACTAGAAAAATCACCTGAACATCAATATGTAAATATAAAAGATATTTTAACTTAAAATTTCCTCAGTAGCCACATCCCTTTATAAAGGAGCTTTAAGAAGCCAATTAGGATGCTGGTCTCAAGGGAATTGCATCTGCATTATTTTTTTTCAAAATGCAGCATAAAGTAGCTGAAGGATAACTGTTTAAAGAGCACTTACTAATTGGACCTGAAGAAATGTTGAGGTAAAATATCTTCTTATTTTACAAAGAAATGTATATGTGCTATTTATTCAGCTTTTTATAGTTATGCTGTTGCTGCATCACTTTCAAGTGATTTAGCATATAGATATTATGTCCCTTTAAAGGGACATTAAACACTTTGAGATGGTAATATAAAATGATAAATCGTATATATATGAAAAACTCTGCAATATACTTTCATTTTTTATTTTGCTGTAATTTAATTCTGAAATTGTGAGCTTTTCAGTTCCTGTTAGAAATGGAAGTGCAGAACACTGTTATATTCTACACAGCCATTGTCTGCACACTCTGTTCCCTGTAAATATATATGTATAAGCTTATATACATACTGTATATATTTGTGTTAATATGTGTATAAACACATATTAACACATATATATGTATATAAGCATATACATACAGCTGTAATCAAAATTCTGCAGTCTCACAATTATTAAACCCCTTTAATAGAATCCCTCACAACAGCAAAAATATGCAAAACAGGTGTCGCCTCAGCACACCTGGTGCAACTAATCAAGGGCTTCATTAGTTGCACCAGGTGTGCTTGAGCTAGAACACATGAAATACCTGACCTGGCTAGGGGTTTGTTGAGTGTCATGTCTCACTGAAATATGGCTAAGTAAAAAGAATGGTCCAAAAAGTTAAGAGAAGAGATCATCACCCTTCACAAACAAGGAACAGGATACAAAACTATGGAAGCACAAAGTTAAAGGAACAGTGGTTACACTACACTGCAACCAGATTTCTGAGAAGACAGGTTGAGAAAAACCCTTGAGTTAATGAAAAAGACCTGCAGCAAGACACTGAGGTTTCAGTTTGCACATTAAAACAGGCAACAGGAACTGAGGTTTCAGTTTGCACAGTAAGGCGTGTACTAAACGCAGGTTTCCATGCCAAAACAACAAGACATACACCGCTACTGACCCAAAAGCCCAAGAAAAGTTGGCTCCAATATGCACAAAATCATATAAATAAGCCACAGAAGTTTTGGGATTCCGTTCTGTGGAGCGATCAAACAAAACTGGAACTTTTCAGCCCGATGGATCAGCGGTAGACATGTGCACAATGGAAAAAAATTGTTTTGGACCGATTCAGATTTTTTTCAAATTTCGCTTCGGATTGATTCGAAATTTGGATGTATTCGTTTTGGATTCGATTCGTAAATTCGGCAGTTCCGTATGTGTTATGTTGATTCAGATGGTTCAAAATTACACAAACGGAATTATTTCACTGTTCTATCTCACTAAATCTCACTAAATTTAATTTTTATACTGAATTGTGATTAGTCCATGGCCATACGAATGTAACAAATAAATCCCTAATTCAGATTTATTTGTTGCAAATGCATTCTGATTAGTTTAGTTTCATTGCTAGGGTAATTTGGAAATTTGAATCAATTAGAATCTCAGAATTTGGCGAAATCGTCCGAATTTCGATTTGGAACTAAATGAAACGCACATGTCTAATCAGCGGTATGTCTGGAGGAAGAAGAAGGAAGCATACACTGAAAAGAACACTCTGTCTACTGTTAAGCAAAGTGGTGGCTTGGTGATACTCTGGGGCTACTTTGCATCCTCTGGCACTGGAAACCTACAGCGTGTGGAAGGCAAGATGGATTCATTGAAATATAAGGAAATTCTTGGAGAAAACACCATGCCATCTGTGAGGAAGCTGAAGCTTAGGCAGCATAGGACCTTCCAACAGGACAATGATTCCAACCATACCTCAAATTCCACCCATGTCTGGTTGCAGAAGAAGTCCTGGAAGATTCTACAGTGGCCATCACAGTCACCTAACTTGAACCCCCATAGAAAATCTCTGGTGGAATTTGAAGAAGGCAGTTGCAGCACGCAAACTCAAGAATATTACTGAACTGGAGGCCATTTCTCATGAGGAATGGACTAAGATTCCTCGAGAACGCTTCCAGAAGCTGGTGTCTTGCGATGCATCTCATTTGCAGAAGGTCATAACAGCAAAAGGGTGCTCTATGAAGTATTAAAGATACTTGGCATGAAGGGGTTGAATAATTTTGAGGCTGCAGAATTCATTAAAAGTTGAATTTTCAGTTGAATTTGGGGAAACCACTTGAAGCATTTATTGTGTTGAGCTATTTAAATTGCTTTTGTTTGATAAGTTCATAAAGTCTGTACATTTTGACAGTAAACCTGATTTGCAAAGGGGGTTGAATAATTTTAATTACAACTGTATATATTTACAAATTGCTGCTCTCGCTGCACGACTCACCCCTTCTCTGTGCTAGTTCTCATGCCGTGTCTCATGGAATGAGAACTAGGCTCCCATTGGAACCTACGAAAGCGCCCTCTCGTGAGCGCAATGCTTCCCAGCAATACAAACCCGAGGTCGCGCTCGCATTGCGGCTAACTTGTAATACCAGCGTATAGTATTACTCGGTGGAGCGCAAATATCGATTTTGCAAATGCGATATTTTGCACTCCACTTGTAATCTAGCCCTTAGTGTTTAAAGTCTCTTTAATGGAAATATATAAAAATGTATATTCAGTATATAAAGCTAGACATGCCTTCCTTTAGAGACTTTTTTAAAAATCCTTTTAAAAAGATGGATAATACATATTGCAATGATTTCTAACCCACTGATTAGTGTTTTTTTTTTATTACAACAAAGAAACATCCCTTTAGGAACTCCTACATATATGATGTATCTAGCAATAAAGACTACTTCTTACACTGGCACAAAATGTTCAGATCTTGTATCTAGTACAATTTTAATCATGCATACCCAATATTTGGCCTTAAAGCTTTTTTTTTAACAGTTTACATTCAGCTAGATTACAAGTTGTGCGTTGTCACGCAACGTAACTACCGCACCTTTCAAAAAGTCCTTTTTCAATGGGACTTCCATAGCGCCGGTATTACGAGTTTGCCTGTCCGGCCAAAAAGTAAGCAGTACAGCCTATAACTACAAGATCTGTACCGCCACCTGAAAGTCAGTAGTTATGAGTTTACGTTACAAAGCAGTAGCATAAAATTAATAACAAAAGTGTTACAAAGGTACACTAACACCCATAAACTACCTATTAACCCCTAAACCAAGGCCCTCCCGCATCGCAAACACTAAAATAAAATGATTAACCCCTAATCTGCCACTACGAACATCGCCACCACTATAATAAACATATTTAACCCTAAACCGCCGCACTCCCGCATCGCAAACACTAGTTAAATATTATTAACCCCTAATCTGCTGCCCCCAATGTCATCGCCACCTACATACACTTATTAACCCCTAATCTGCTGTCCCTAACATTGCCGCAACCTACATTACTGTTATTAACCCCTAATCTGCTGCCCCCAAAATCGCCGCCACCTAACTACACTTATTAACCCCTAATCTGCTGCCCCGCCACTATACTAAAGTTATTAACCCCTAAACCTAACCCTAAGTCTAACCCTAACGTAACCCTAACCCTAACACCCACTGACATTAACATAATTAAAATAATTACAAATAAAAATTACAATTAATACCTAAATAATACCTATTTAAAACTAAATAAATACTAATCACAACACACTTCCGGGCGTCACTCACTTGCAGGGAGAGGAGGAATTAGCAGGCATAGAGAATCCACAAAATCTAAGAGATAAAAGCGGCTTTATTGGTGACAAGGTAAAAACAAAATAGAGCCTTAGCTCATGATCGCAATCCGGGGTCACAGAACAGCAATGGCAGACATGTTTCGTGTGGTTCCTCCACACTTGATCACTGCTGATTTTTGCTAGTTCTGTGACCTGTTTTAAAAGCACAAGACATTCAACAATTAATCAATTAGAGAAAAAGTTAAAAACAATAAAGTTAACCCCTTCTTGCCCTGATGTGATTATGTGTATTTTTACTCCTAGAAGGCTAATACATATACCTAACCTGAACTGTAAACTGGTATATTGAATAGGCATATAGTAATTATTTATTATTAGTGATAGACTAAGCTTATTCTACATTTTAATAATATAAACCAAAAGGGACAGGAGTGACGCATAGAGTTAAACCCTTGTTATGAGTGTTACATCTAGTAGACCAGTTATGTATGTTTCTCTGTTTCCTTTTATTATATATATTTTTAGAAAAGTTTTAAATGAACAGATTCACATCACTTTCTTTGTTGATACCCAGAGGTGATCTGGTGTTCAACAGAAAGATCCATTGTGCCTCCTTGTAGTCAAGTTTGTAAATTCTGTCACCTCCTCTTTTGTGTGGAGGGACATGATCAATAGCCTGGATAGACAAAAGTGAAGCATCCCCAGCATGTTTTAATTTAAAGTGTCTGGATACTGGTGTGTCCGTGTCAGGGTCCTCAATGTCCCGAATATGTTCTAGGGCCCTGTCCTTCAGGTGACGTTTTGTTTTACCTACATATTGAATCTTGCACCCCCTACAGGTGAGGAGGTAGATGACATGATTAGACTTGCAATTTAATCCAAACCTAATGTCATATGTGCATTTAGTTATTGTTGAGGTAAAAGTAGTACCCTCTATTACATGATTACATGTTTTACAACGCTGTGCTTTACATTTATAGAACCCTATCCTATGGGGTAACCATGTTCTACTCTTCTCTGTTGGTAAATCTGAGGGAGCCACTATATTGCCAATGGTCTTATTATTTCTTGCAACAAATTTGCAATTTTGTGTGATGTTTTCTAAATTATAGTCAGTGGTCAGAATGGGAAGACTTTCTCTTATGATGTCACATATTTTTCTATATTCTAAACTGTACGGGGTACTAAACACAATTTTATTCTCCCCCTTTGGCCTTTGCTGGACACTTTGTTTCTTGTATTTTAATAGACTATCTCGTGGTATTAAGTCCACTTCTCTCTTTGTGTCTTTTAATAGGCTCTCTGGGTACCCTCTACTGAGTAGTCTCTCCTCTAGTACTTCACATTGTTCCTCATATGTTTTAATGTCTGAACAAACCCTTTTGGTTCTGATGTATTGTCCTTTGGGGATAGCTTTTTTAACATGCCATGGATGGCTTGACTTAAAATTCAGAATTGTATTCCCCCCTGTAGGCTTCCTATAGAGGGTAGTACTAACAGTCTTGGTAGTTGTGTCTGCTTGAAGGGCCAGATCTAGAAATACTGTATTTTTGTCACTTTGTACATAGGTAAATTTTAGATTTTTGTCATTGGTATTAATGTTGTTTATAAACATCTTAGCTGTTTCCTCATCGCCATCCCACACCACCAGCAGGTCATCAATATATCTTCCGTAGTACACTATATGTTCTTTGAGGGGGTTGTCATCTCCATAGACGTGGGCGACCTCCCACCAACCCATGAATAGGTTGGCGTAGGACGGGGCAAACTTAGCCCCCATGGCCGTCCCACGTCTCTGGAGATAACACCCCCCCTCGAACATAAAAAAATTATGTGTAAGTAAAAATTCAATTGCAGTAAGTAAAAAATATTTGACATCTTCTGCATAATTTGAAAAATTGTTCAAAAAATATGTCACTGCTGCTAACCCCTGGTGGTGTGGGATGGATGTGTATAGGGATGCAACATCTATAGTGATGAAACGATATGTGTCTTTCCATCTTAGTGCTTTCATTTGATTTAATACTTGTGTGGAGTCACGAATATAACTCATTAGTTCTACAACCAGTGGTTGGAGGAATGTGTCTACTAATTCGGACAGGGGTTCAAGTAATGACCCTATTCCCGATATGATCGGGCGACCGGGTGGGTTTTTGCTGTCCTTATGTAATTTAGGGACAAAATAAAAAATGGGTGTGTATGGGTTAGCAGGAAGGAGAGTGTCTAGCTGGGATTCCTTAAAGGCCCCTGCTTGTTGTCCCAATGTAAGAATATCAGCTAATTGAGCTTTAAACTTTTGTGTTGGATTAAAGGTAAGTTTGGTATACACGTCTTTGTCATTTAACTGGCGGAGAGCCTCTGATACGTAGTATTCGCGGTCCATAACCACTACGTTCCCCCCCTTGTCTGATTCCTTTATTACAATGTTGGTATTCTCCCCCAACCCTTTTAATGTCATGTGTTGTTTATGTGTTAAGTTAAATTTGTATACATCCCTGGTAGTTTTTTCTTTTGTTACCTTTTCTGAGAGTATTTTTAATTTGTTTTCTACTGTCCGCTGAAAGACCTCTATGCCTTTGCTTCTGCTGTTAACAGGATAGAAAGCACTTTTTTTCATACTTGGTTTAAATGTTGGCGGAATTGTCTTAACTTCTTCCTCAACTGTGTTTTCATTTAACATTGTAGTAAGGTCTAATAAAAGACATTGCTCTTCAAAGGGAAGTTGATTTTTAATGTCAATTTGGTTTGCCTGTACCTCATCCCTATTGACCTGCTCGGCCGCGTCCTGGGGCTTTGGAAAATGATTCTTCAAGGTTAACTTTCTCACAAATTTGTTTACATCATGGACGGTGCCGAACAGGTCAAAGTGGGTCGTGGGGGCAAATCCTAAACCTAAACCCAATACCTCTACCTATGTGGCTGTTAGGTCGTATTTGGAAAGGTTTATAACATTCTTTATGCATATTTCTTTATTTGGTTGCGTGTCTGATACCTCCCCACCATACCTCCCCTTCTGCCTGTGTCTCCCCCTACTGCCCCTTCTTGTTTTTTTCTTTTGGGTTTTGTCCCCATGCGCCCCTCGTTTTTTGACTGATTTTCACTGACTTCTAATGGATTATCTAGTACTGACATGCCCTCTAAATGCACCACCTCATCGTTGGAATCGTGCTCGGAGGTGTCAACGTCATATTCTGTTTCTGCGAATTGTACTTTTTTAATGCCTTTTTTAGGCTGTACATCCATCTTATGTCTTTGAAACATGTGACGCTGACCCCTCCCTGCACTTTGCCATCTATAGACTTTATCATGTTCGTAATCTCTTTTATCCCTGGATAGTTTTTGCTTTTTAAAAGCCCAAAGTTCTTTGGTAAATTTTGACATATTTTCTTCAAATTTCTTATCATAAGTAATAAACTCTTTATCTGTCTGAAACATTTGTAAGTCTCTTTGTACCATCTTGATAAGATCAATGGACTCTCTCCTCTGCTGTTTTTTATATTCCACCAGCAGATCTATCAAGGCAAAAGAACATGTGTCTAAGATTTGGTTCCATTTTTTGATAAAGTCCATGTCTGTTACTAGGAATGATGGAAAATTCCTTATTCTTAATCCTCTTGGGATCCTTTTTTGTTTTTTGTACATTAGAAAAGTCTTTATGTCTAGGTCTAGTTTAATGTCTTTCCTCCTTAATTCATCCATCTGAAAAAACAAGTCGTCTATAGTACTCTCATTTTCTGACAGTATGTCATCCACCTCTTGGTCATAGCCTTTAACGATGCCTCCAGGTCCTTAAACACAAAACCTTGTGTGTGTTCAGTCATGTCCGGTGTATATGTTATAGCCAAATTGTAAAGGTAGTAAGTCTCTTGTCACCAAAATGAGCCTATATGCAATATGCAATTTGGTAAGTCCATATATATATACAACAATAAACAGGGTCTTTGTAGCGATAAATATCCCTTAAATGAACAAACTGTTGCTTACGGTAAGTCACTGTGAACTTGAGCCACGCACTATCCTTACGCTAATACAGCTCCACGGACTAATGACTTATCAATAGTACCCCGTATGTAGTCTTGCAGCCACTCCACAAACGTATGCTTCTAAGTATATACAACAGAAAGTGGCGCTTACCGGTCCGGGGTCTCTTCACCGTGTTCTCGAGCGGCGTGTCTTCAGCGTTGGCTCAGCTCAGCTTCTCCGTCTCACCTCCTCACTGCCAGGAGCCCAGCAATAGCGCCTACGTTCCAGGCGCAGACTCAGGATCCAATCACAACACACTTCCGGGCGTCACTCACTTGCAGGGAGAGGAGGAATTAGCAGGCATAGAGAATCCACAAAATCTAAGAGATAAAAGCGGCTTTATTGGTGACAAGGTAAAAACAAAATAGAGCCTTAGCTCATGATCGCAATCCGGGGTCACAGAACAGCAATGGCAGACATGTTTCGTGTGGTTCCTCCACACTTGATCACTGCTGATTTTTGCTAGTTCTGTGACCTGTTTTAAAAGCACAAGACATTCAACAATTAATCAATTTGAGAAAAAGTTAAAAACAATAAAGTTAACCCCTTCTTGCCCTGATGTGATTATGTGTATTTTTACTCCTAGAAGGCTAATACATATACCTAACCTGAACTGTAAACTGGTATATTGAATAGGCATATAGTAATTATTTATTATTAGTGATAGACTAAGCTTATTCTACATTTTAATAATATAAACCAAAAGGGACAGGAGTGACGCATAGAGTTAAACCCTTGTTATGAGTGTTACATCTAGTAGACCAGTTATGTATGTTTCTCTGTTTCCTTTTATTATATATATTTTTAGAAAAGTTTTAAATGAACAGATTCACATCACTTTCTTTGTTGATACCCAGAGGTGATCTGGTGTTCAACAGAAAGATCCATTGTGCCTCCTTGTAGTCAAGTTTGTAAATTCTGTCACCTCCTCTTTTGTGTGGAGGGACATGATCAATAGCCTGGATAGACAAAAGTGAAGCATCCCCAGCATGTTTTAATTTAAAGTGTCTGGATACTGGTGTGTCCGTGTCAGGGTCCTCAATGTCCCGAATATGTTCTAGGGCCCTGTCCTTCAGGTGACGTTTTGTTTTACCTACATATTGAATCTTGCACCCCCTACAGGTGAGGAGGTAGATGACATGATTAGACTTGCAATTTAATCCAAACCTAATGTCATATGTGCATTTAGTTATTGTTGAGGTAAAAGTAGTACCCTCTATTACATGATTACATGTTTTACAACGCTGTGCTTTACATTTATAGAACCCTATCCTATGGGGTAACCATGTTCTACTCTTCTCTGTTGGTAAATCCGAGGGAGCCACTATATTGCCAATGGTCTTATTTTTTCTTGCAACAAATTTGCAATTTTGTGTGATGTTTTCTAAATTATAGTCAGTGGTCAGAATGGGAAGACTTTCTCTTATGATGTCACATATTTTTCTATATTCTAAACTGTACGGGGTACTAAACACAATTTTATTCTCCCCCTTTGGCCTTTGCTGGACACTTTGTTTCTTGTATTTTAATAGACTATCTCGTGGTATTAAGTCCACTTCTCTCTTTGTGTCTTTTAATAAATACTAACCTGTAAAATAAAACCTAAGCTAGCTACAATGTAACTAATAGTTATATTGTATCTAGCTTATGTTTTATTTTTATTTCACAGGTAAGTTTGTATTTATTTTAACTAGGTTGATTAGTTAGTAAATAGTTATTAACTATTTACTAACTACCTAGTAAAAATAAATACAAATTTACCTGTGAAATAAAACCCAACCTGTCTTACAGTTAAACCGAACATTACACTAAAATTAAATAAATTACATTAATGAAATACAATTAACTAAATTACAAAAATTAAAAACACTGTTACACAAATAAAAAAAGAAATTATCAAATATTTAAACGAATTACACCTAATCTAATAGCCCTATAAAAATAAAAAAGCCCCCCCAAAATAATAAAAAGCCCTAGCCTAAACTAAACTGCCAATAGCCCTTAAAAGAGCTTTTTGCAGGGCATTGCCCCAAAGAAATAAGCTCTTTTACCTGGCAAATAAAAATACAAACAACCCCCCAACAGTAAAACCCACCACCCACACAACCAACCCCCCAAATAAAAACCTACCTTAAAAACCTAAGCTCCCCATTGCCCTGAAAAGGGCATTTGGATGGGCATTGCCCTTAAAAGGGCGTTTAGCTCTTTTACATTGCCCAAAACCCTAAGCTAAAAATAAAACCCACCAATAAACCCTTAAAAAAACCTAACACTAACCCCCGAAGATCCACTTACAGTTTTTGAAGACCGGACATCCATCCTCATCCAGCCGGCGAAGTCTTCATCCAAGCGGCAAGAAGTCCTCAACGAAGCCGGGAGAAGTCCTCAACGAAGCCGGGAGAAGTCTTCATCCAAGCAGCAAGAAATCATCATCCAGGCAGGCAGAAGTCTTCATCTAGAAGGCATCTTCTATCTTTATCCTTCCTACGCGGAGCGGTTCCATCTTCAAGACATCCGGCGCAGAGCATCCTCTTCATACGGTCCCAGCCATACACTAAAGGTTCCCTTTAACGGACGTCATCCAAGATGGCGTTCCTTGAATTCTGATTGACTGATAGAATTCTATCAGCCAATCGGAATTAAAGGGAAAACAAATCCTATTGGCTGATGCAATCAGCCAATAGGATTGAGCTTGCATTTTATTGGCTGATTGGAACAGCCAATAGAATGCAAGCTCAATCCCATTGGCTGATTGGGTCAGCCAATAGGATTGAAGCTCAATCCTATTGGCTGATTGCATCAGCCAATAGGATTTTTTTTCCTTTAATTCCGATTTGCTGATAGAATTCTATCAGCCAATCGGAATTCAAGGGACGCCATCTTGGATGACGTCTCTTAAAGGGAACCTTCAGTGTACGGCTGGGACCGTATGAAGAGGATGCTCCATGCCGAATGTCTTGAAGATGGAGCCGCTCCGCGTCGGAAGGATGAAGATAGAAGATGCCGTCTAGATGAAGACTTCTGCCCGCCTGGATGATGACTTCTTGCCGCTTGGATGAAGACTTCTCCCGGCTTTGTTGAGGACTTCTTGCTGCTTGGATGAAGACTTTGACGGCTGGATGAGGATGGATGTCTGGTCTTCAAAAACTGTAAGTGAATCGTCGGGGGTTAGTGTTAGGTTTTTTTAAGGGTTTATTGGGTGGGTTTTATTGTTAGCTTAGGGTTTTGGGCAACGTAAACGAGCTAAATGTCCTTTTCAGGGCAATGGGAAGCTTAGGTTTATTTAGCTAGTATTTTATTTGGGGGGTTGGTTGTGTGGGTGGTGGGTTTTACTGTTGGGGGGTTGTTTGTATTTTTTTTACAGGTAAAAGAGCTGATTTCTTTGGGGCAATGCCTTGCAAAAGGCCCTTTTAAGGGTTATTGGCAGTTTAGTGTAGGCTAGGTTTTTTTTTTATTTCGGGGGGGCTTTTTTTATTTTGAGAGGGCTATTAGATTAGGAGTAATTCGTTTTTATTTTTGATAATTTCTTTTTTTATTTTGTGTAATTTAGTGTTATTATTTTTTGTAATTTAGATAAATGTATTTTTTTTATTTAATTAATTTAATTTTATTGTAATGTTAGGTGTTAGTGTAACTCAGGTCAGGTTTTATTTTACAGATAAATTTGAATTTATTTTAACTAGGTAGCTAGTAAATAGTTAATAACTATTTACTAATTAGTCTACCTAGTTAAAATAAATACAACCTTTCCTGTGAAATAAAAATAAAACCTAAGATAGCTACAATGTAACTTAGGTACTTAAGGTATTTAGTTTTAAATAGGAATTATTTAGTTATTAATAGTAGGTTTTATTTAGATTTATTTTAATTATGTTAAAGTTAGGGTTAGGGTTACGTTAGGCTTAGGGTTAGACTTAGGGTTAGGTTTAGGGGTTAATATTTTTATTTAGTGTTAGTGATGTGGGAGGCCAGAGGTTTAGGGGTTAATAACTTTAGTATAGTGGCGGCGGCGACATTGGGGGTGGCAGATTAGGGGTTAATAAGTGTAGGTATGTGGCAGCAACAGGGGCGGCAGATTAGGGATTAATAAGTGTAATGTAGGTGGCGGCGACATTGGGGGCGGCAGATTAGGGGTTAATAAGTGTAGGTATGTGGCAGCGACAGAGGCGGCAGATTAGGGGTTAATAATTGTAGGTAGGTGGCGGCAACATTGGGGGCAGCAGATTAGGGATTAATACATTTATGTAGGTGGTGGCGACGTAGGGGACGGCAGATTAGGGGTTAATAAGTGTAATGTAGGTGTCGGCGATGTCGGGGGTAGCAGATTAGGTGTGTTTAGACTCGGGGTTTATGTTAGGGTGTTAGTTGTAAACATACATTTTCTTTCCCCATAGACATCAATGGGGCTGCGTTACGGAGCTTTACGCTCCGTGATTGCAGATGTTAGGCTTTTTTTTTAGCCGTCTCTCCCCATTGATGTCTATGGGGAAATTGTGCACGAGCACGTAACAGCAGCTCAAAGCAGTGCTGGTATTTGTGTGCGGTATGGAGCTCAACGCAGCCATATCGCAGTTTTTTTGCAAACCTGTAATAGCAGCACTATTATAGGTGAGCGGTGGAAATAACTTTCAAGTTATTAGTGAGCCACTCATAACGCAAAACTCGTAATCTGGCTGATTGTGATTAAACACATTTTTTGAAAAATTAACCAGCATTAAAGGGATTCTAAACCCAAATTTTCTCTTTAATGATTCAGATAGAGCATGCAGTTTTAATCAACTTTCTAATTTACTTCCATTATCATTTTTTCCGAATCATTAAATAAAAAACTGGGTTTAGTATCCCTTTCACAATCATATTTTCTATAGCTTCAGAGGATATTCCTATATTAAAGGGACAGTCAAAAACCAGATTTTTTTTTTAATACACGTTTTACCTCTGTAATTACCTTATATCTAAGCCTCTGCAGACTGCCCCCTTATTTCAGTTCATTTGACAGACTTGCATTTTAGTCAATCAGTGCTCACTCCTCGGTAAATTCACGTGCGTGAGCTCAATGTTATCTATGTGAAACACATGAACTAATGCACTCTAGTGGTGAAAAACTGTCAAAATGCTTTCAGATTAGAGGCGGCCTTCAAGGACTAAGAAATTAGTATATGAACCTCCTAGGTTTAGCTTTCAATTAAGAAATAAACAAAGCAAAATTGGTGATAAAAGTAAATTGGAAAGTTGTTTAAAATTCCATGCCCTATCTGAATCATGAAAGTTTTTTTTGGACTTGACTGTTCCTTTCAACCTATAATATATATTATCTATGCCACTGTATATACTGTGTTCATATTTCTAAATAATCCTATATAAAACATGGTATGGGGATAGTGTGAAACTTCAAAACTATAAAAATACTTTAATCCTGCTTCTACTAACAGAATCCATGATCTTATACTCAGTGTACTCAGCTACCTGATTCCACTTATACTATTATTGACTTTCAGCTTCATCTCCTAGAATCTGCTGCCTGCTTGAATAACTTTCTGCTATAACTCTTGCTCTCTTGATGTTGGTCACATAGCTACTGAGCTCCAGCTATCTCATCCTTTCTATTATATTTCATTTATATGTTTGATCTCATTGGCTTTAAATAACTGTTAATTCTTTGAATTCCAGCAAATAGTCTACCCAATTTGGAAAATTCACTAAATGACCACTCCAGCCTCTCCAACGTCACCACACTCACCATCTTCACCAATTCCTGTGTTATGTTGCATTTAAAAAATCACAAAAGCTCATTAATTTGTCAATTTGTTGCTGAATGAGCTTCATAAAATAACATATAAACTGATAAAGTTGGTGGGGCCTGTGAATCCTGAGAAAGTAAACTCCTAGACCTCCATTTATCAACACACAGACGGACAAGGTTCCCAACAAGGGCACCTGTCCGCCCATGATCAGAGAGCATTTAACATTGCACAAGGAAAATGCGCAAGAGCAGGGTATGTCAATAACCCCAAATATGAGTTGTTTTTTTTTAAGAAGGTGAAGAAGTTGCAGTCAAATGAGTTGTTTTTTAGTAGACAAACTCCACCCACCATTTGCCTTATTTTAGATGAGCTAAACCAGTCTTCTTACTAAAGTAAACTAGCCATTGTGATACCAAAGCTACCATTGTTTTGCAGCTCCTTGAAAAAGCAGGCACTGCTTGGCAGGTGTAATAAAAATCCAAACATTATTACGCGAATGTTAAAATCATCCAGAATACCTCAGGTAGAATGTGACAGCAAAAGGCTGACGCGTTTTGCGCCCTCTAGTTGCACTTATTCCTATTTCTAAGCAAAATAGGGAACATTTTTAACTCTTTAGTTATCGCAATAAAAACCAGCTTTCTATATAAAAACAAAATATACATTGCAACGGTCATTGACATACTGTAGATAACAAAGTTTCATACAACAGAAACATATATGGCTCTTCTTAAAATAAACAATATTTAAATATGACTGGCTTGTAGATCCAAATATATGTTCAAAGTGTAACTAGAATGATATCACAAAATAGGGAATTCCATCTATGGGCTTTTAAGGTACATGTGAAAACTACTTTGATGGAGTTAAAATGCTATCTGAATCTAGTAACACTAATTATTTGTATAATAATTGATATCATATTGTCTATTCATGCCCAAAGGAGAGCAGGTTCATAATTTTAATATCCAGAATAGCTCCTTCTTCTCTAGGATTTTATTCCTGTTACCACCCGTAGATGGCACTATTGCTCGATTTATAACTTGCATTGACATACCTGCAGCATCTGTAAAATTAAAACTATTAAAATGGTTGGCAACAGCTGGCTGTTAATTGTAATATTTCACATCCCTGACATGAAGGTTGTTTTTACCTCATGGGTGGTTTTACCCACGTACTGGCATTTACATAGGTTACAAGCTACTAAATAGACCACAAACGTGGTACTACAGTTAGCATAAAAGTTAATGCAGTATTGTTTCTTGTTGGTGTTAGTAAAAAATGTATCTCCTTGCATAGGTGTTACAGCTTCTACTACCACTCTTAAAGGGACATAAAACAGGTTGAGATATGTGCATATCCTAATAGGGCTCATTAAGTAAAACATTTTTGCATAAAAAAATGTTTAAAAATTGCTGGCAAGTATTTTAAAATAATTTAAAAAAATAAGCAAAATTAGTTACAAAAGCCATGCAGTCTGGAGCAGTCAGCTCCACCCACCCTTATCAGTGTTATCAGACACAGGCATTGTATTTAAACTGAGTTCACAGCTTCTAGGCATGCTCCAGCATATAATCCCTATGTACTTTTGCATTCTACCAAAAAACTATAGAATAGATATAGATACAGCCGGAAAGATAGAAGGAAATGTGTGGGGGTAGTTAGAGCTTTACAATTAAGAAACTGAAAAGAAAGGTTTAATTGTGAGGCACTGCAGTATAAATTTGCAGGTAAAGTAATTAAATTGCATATTATTATATTTTGTCTCTACCTCAACTTGTTTTATGTTCCTTTAACCTTTTAACGCCGTTAGAACGTTGTATTCTGTCCGAATTTTGCTGGGCTTTAGCACTGATGGACGGAATACAACGTCCTAACTGATTGGCTTTTCTGAAGCCACTGGCGCTTCCCTGATGGGATCGCGGTCTGGAGGACATGCCTAGCATCATAGGGACGCCCCCTGACGCAATCCCATCATTGAAATCTCGTGATCAAGTGCACGTTCGCGAGATTTCAATTTGTTTACATCGGAAGTAAACACGTTCAGATGTAAACACGTTAACCTAGGCATGAAAGGGTTAAAGTTACCTTTTCTATACAACCAATTTGCTGCTTTATCGCCATTCTTTTTATCATACTACAGGATAGAGATTGAGCTAGAGTTTTATTTTTTTATTTTAAATTCGCAATTTTTAACAAATGGTTTCAAGATTTAATCACCTGACAGAATGTGAATGTGCCACTTTAACATTTTAGCTGCTGCATCAAATTGTTGTGTAAACTCTGTGGTAAACATTATTGCATCTTTAAAAGAACCATTGTTTCTTTTTGGGGTAATTTTCCATCTGTCATAAATTCTGACTGCATTTTTCTAAATGTGCTAATTTATAACCTCTATTAAACATTCTATCCCTAAGCTCTTTTGATTATTAATAGTGAAAAAGGGTGTGTGTACAAGCGCTAAGGTAATCCCCAAGCTGTATCCAAACAGAGATCCTAACCAACCTCCAAAAAATATGCACAAGTAGTAAGAAGTGAATACAGCGCCAACAAGAGGCCAAGGGATAAATATACTCACAGAGAGATAAAAGAAGATTATTTAATGAACCATGTTAAAAAGCATCAGTAATAAAAGACTATATATAAAAAATGTAAAAAGCACATATAAATAAAATTACAAATACAGGAATATCTTACAGAAGCGGCTCAAAGGGCCAAAGCTGATAATTACAATAAAAACAGAGGTAATAACAGGTGATCAGTGTGAGTGGTACACCAGAATAAGAGTGTATACTGATAAAACAGAATTAGCCTAAGTACAACTGTAGCAAGTGCATCAAGCAAAAAACTAATAAACAATAATACAAACAATAGTGTTCAAAATTAGTGTTACAAAAATAGTGTTCCAAAAAATAGAAAAATGCACTGCAGTGCAAAAAAAGGGGGTAGCAAAATAATTGTATAGATACAATCAAATAGTGAGTGAGTGCAAATGGATATAAAAATGCTAGCTACTTAATCCAGTGAGGTTAAGATATAATTAAATAAAATACACAATATGCAATAACATAAAAAATAAAATACACAATATGCAATAACATAAAAAATAATAAAATATAAAATATAATCCAAAAAAGTGTTCAAAAAGTTGATCAACAAATGTTAGTGAAGAACAAAAATAAGTCAATCAAAACTAAAAAATGGAAAAAATGGGTGATAAAAAGCAAGGTGAAAGTGAGGAAATTTATTCCTTCCAATGTTAGTTACTTTGACAGATCCAAATTCCTGAGTGTGGTTGCTGAAGTAGCTGAATGGATCCTAGCACCTGTCAGCTGCTCCTATGGTATCCTAAAAAGTGTCCCTGTAAAAAAAAGAAATTCACAACATAGTGTATCCAATATGAGAATGAAGTAAAGATTAAAGTAATGCTTACCAATATGTCAACGCGTTTCTGCCCTCAAAAAAGGGCCTTTCTCAAGACTAGGTCAACGCGTTTCTGCCCTCAAAAAAGGGCCTTTCTCAAGACTAGGCGTTGAGAAAGGCCCTTTTTTGAGGGCAGAAACGCGTTGACATATTGGTAAGCATTACTTTAATCTTTACTTCATTCTCATATTGGATACACTATGTTGTGAATTTCTTTTTTTTACAGGGACACTTTTTAGGATACCATAGGAGCAGCTGACAGGTGCTAGGATCCATTCAGCTACTTCAGCAACCACACTCAGGAATTTGGATCTGTCAAAGTAACTAACATTGGAAGGAATCAATTTCCTCACTTTCACCTTGCTTTTCATCACCCATTTTTTCCATTTTTTAGTTTTGATTGACTTATTTTTGTTCTTCACTAACATTTGTTGATCAACTTTTTGAACACTTTTTTGGATTATATTTTATATTTTATTATTTTTTATTTTTTATGTTATTGCATATTGTGTATTTTATTTTTTATGTTATTGCATATTGTGTATTTTATTTAATTATATCTTAACCTCACTGGATTAAGTAGCTAGCATTTTTATATCCATTTGCACTCACTCACTATTTGATTGTATCTATACAATTATTTTGCTACCCCCTTTTTTTGCACTGCAGTGCATTTTTCTATTTTTTGGAACACTATTTTTGTAACACTAATTTTGAACACTATTGTTTGTATTATTGTTTATTAGTTTTTTGCTTGATGCACTTGCTACAGTTGTACTTAGGCTAATTCTGTTTTATCAGTATACACTCTTATTCTGGTGTACCACTCACACTGATCACCTGTTATTACCTCTGTTTTTATTGTAATTATCAGCTTTGGCCCTTTGAGCCGCTTCTTTAAGATATTCCTGTATTTGTAATTTTATTTATATGTGCTTTTTACATTTTTTATATATAGTCTTTTATTACTGATGCTTTTTAACATGGTTCATTAAATAATCTTCTTTTATCTCTCTGTGAGTATATTTATCCCTTGGCCTCTTGTTGGCGCTGTATTCACTTCTTACTACTCTTTTGATTATTAGTCATACATTTGATCTGATGTGATATTTCTTCTCAATCTAATACACAGTCCCTTAGGGATTGCCAGAATCAAGTGGTTGGGATGCTGCAAAGTGGTATGTAAAATGGTATTACATTCAGTGGGTTTCCTATAGGTTTTTGTAACAATGCTATTTAGTAAAATCTGCAAAATAAGATCCAAAAAGTTAATTTCTTCCCTACTATATAATCCTGTAAAGTGAAGGCCTAATTTGCTGTCATTTAAATAAATCAAATAAATTTGAAACATCAAGTCATTCAATTGTTTTGTAACCACAAATAGGAGGTTATCAATGTAGAGGACAAAAAAGATAATATCCTCATTCCAAGGATTTCCGAGAAGTGTAGATGTATGACAGTTCCCACGAGGCAACATAAATATTTGCAAAAGCTGGGGCAAATTTTGCCCCCATTGCCGTTCTGCAAGTTTATAAATTATACTCATCATTGAACATAAGAAAGTTATAAGATAAAAGGAACTGCAAGGCATCACATATAATTTCCTCTTGAAAAAGCGCTCAGTAGGGGGTGAGAAACGCGTTGAGGCTGAGATCCTGTGAGCCCTGTGTGTCAGTGTGTGCAGACGGAGTGTGAAACAGAATCAGTTGTGAAAACCTGAAAATATACCTTTATGTGATGTTATTTTCGCCAGATATTGTGAGTATTTGGCATACTTTGATGTAAATAAAGAGTGCTTATTATACACAATATTGTACTATTGGAGTCCTTCTTTTCTTCACAGACTGCGCTGTTTTGTTGGGAGAAAATACATCTAGGTCTAACTTACAATCTAAAAAAATGATATATTGCTTGTATACCCAGGTTCTGGGGAATGCATGTATACCACCATCCAAAAGTAATCCTCTTCCTATTTTATATGTTTCAATGATTGCAGAAGATGAGATGTGCCCTCAAGGTAGCGCAACTGTTTTCTGGCTATGGGCTGTAAGATGGCATCATGCCATTCACCAAGAGACTCCAATAAAGAGCCAATGCCTGACACAATTGGTCTACCCGGGGGGCAATTTCTGTCCTTATGCACTTGGCATGTGATAAAAGATTGGGGTAATAGAGTAGTCTGGTATTAAGATGTCTAAATCTTCTTATAGAAATATACCTAAAGAAATTCCATCTAATATCAGTTGTCGTAGATCATTCTTAAAGGGACATGAAACCCAAAAATGTTCTTTCATTATTCAGATAGAGAATATAATTTTAAACAACTTTCCAATTTACTTCTATTATTTAATTTGCTTCCTTCTCTTGATATCCTTTGCTGAAAGGTTTATCTAGGCAAGCTCATAAGCAGCAGATAACCTAGATTGGTGGCTGCATATATATTTTGATTGTGATTGGCTCACCCATGTGTTCAGTTAGAAACCAGTAGTGCATTGCTGCTCCTTCAACAAATGATACCAAGAGAATGAAACAAATTAGATAATAGAAGTAAATTAGAAAGTTGTATAAAAGTGTATGCTCTATCTGAATCATGAATGAAAATATTTGGATTTGATGTCCCTTTAAATTTAAACTTTCCATAAAAATAAGGCTAAGCAGCAGCCAGGTGCTGCTGGTCTGAAGCATTCATGTGTGTGTTAGCACAATGCCAAGGAGGGAAGACATCAGCAATGATCTTAGAGAAGCAACTGTTGCTGCCCATCAATCTGGGAAGGGTTATAAGGCCAAACAATTTAAAGTCCATCATTCTACAGTGAGATAGATTATTCACAAATTGAAAACAGTTGCCAATCTTCCTAGGCGTAGACGTCCCATCAAATTCACCCAAAGGTCAGACCGTGCAATACTCAGACTCAAATGGCCTCAGCTAGCATGTTAAATGTTAAAGTTCATGACAGTACAATTAAAAAAAGAGTGAACAATTATGGGTTGTATAAAAGGGTTTACAGAAGAAAGCCTCTTCTCCCTAAAAAGAACATAGCAGATCAGCTTAGGTTTGCAACGTTGCATTTGAACAAACCACAATACTTTTTGAACAATGTCCTTTGTACAGACGAGACCAAAGTGGAGATGCTTGGCCATATAATGCACAGCACCACGTTTGGCGAAAACCAAACACAGAATATCAGCACAAACACCTCATATTAACTGTTAAGCACGGTGGTGGAGGGGTGATGTTGGGTTTGTTTTGCAGCCACAGGACCTGGGCGCCTTGCTATCATTGATTCAACTATGAACTCCTCCTTATACCAAAGTATTCTAGAGTTAAATGTGAGGCCATGCAACAGGACAATTATTCCAGGCACACCTGCAAATCTACAAATGGCTGAAAAAGAAAAGAAAATACAAAAAGCAGGTTGCGCCTATTTAATTTAACCTGGGCCCCAAGTTAAAAAAATTGTCTGAAAGTGGAAATTACAAATCTAAACTATTATTATGATGGTGAATTTTAATAAAAGAGATAAAAAAAAGATAAAAAAATGGATTTAGTTAAAATTATAATTTATTAAATGTGTAAAATATTTGCTTTTGAATAAATAATACTTAATAATGATTCTTTAGTACAAAAGAAAAGAATCAAGGAGTTGCAATGGCCCAGTCAAAGTCCAGACCTCAACCCGATTGAAATGCTGTGGTGGGACCTTAGAAAAACTGTGCATAAATGAATACCCGCAAATCTTAATGAACTGAAGCAATGTTGTAAAGAAGAGTGGGCCAAGATTCCTTCACAACAATGTGAGAGACTGATAAAGTCATACAGAAAACGAATACTTCAAGTTATTGCTGCTAAAGGTGGTTCTACAAGCTATTGAATCCATAAGGTGTTTTTATTAAATAAATAATGACACAATATAATATGTCATTTGTTGTTGTTCATCTGAGGTTTTATTCAGGGCCGGATTTACCATTAGGCAGAGTAGGCATGTGCCTACAGGCGCCTTCCATAGAGGGGCGCCTGTCTCGCTGCTCCTTCTGCCTTTTCTGCACACCTCTGCAGCTCTGCCCACATTTACCATAGTAGATAAGTTTGCTCTAAACAAAGATGGCTGCCATTGCTTACCGATCTGATCCGTTTCTCCAGTGAATGCAGACAGAGCAGCCAGAGCTGCCTGAGAGTAAGTGTGTGGGGGTTGCCTGTAAAATAAAAATAAAACCTACGCTAGATACAGGGCCGTCTTTAATATTGACTGGACCCTGGGCAAAAATTTTCTTGGCCCCCCCCCCCATGCAATTTTGCTCTCCACCCCAACATCCCAAAAAACAACTAAATCAAATTTTTTTTTAATTATTAGCCCAGCAGTGGATTATCCACTTCTGAGCTAATCATTTAGAAATATGAAATAAATGGCAATATGTGAAATTGGACCTAAGCAGTACTAATAAGTAAATAAATATATAAATTCCTCCACTGTGGATTAATTTAATATTCTTTTGAATGTGATTCTGGTGTGAGGTTAGCTGGTTAAAGAGATTTAGGGCAGCCAACAGGAGCAAAGCAAGGTAAAGACTGAAGAGGAAGCATGGAGGTGCAGTATAAGTTTACTGACTGGAACAGCAGAACTACTATGGGAAGCTGTAAAATCTGAGACAGAGAGAAAACAAAAACTATAAAAATAAACCTTACATTAATGTGTGAAGTATCAGCATGACACTATATATCAGCCACAGCAGCACATGTCACTTCTTTGCTAGGAACAAGTTCCCTCTCACCTTGCACTAGACAATGCTGCATGGGGAGGGGTGTGTGGGTGCACTCACTTATTCTTCCCACTGACACCTTTCTACAAAGCACTGTTCCCCTAACAAACTTCAGTTAGTTGATCTTAGGGCCACAGCAGAAAGAGCAGGGCTAAGGGGACCAGCAGACTGGATGCTGTCTGTCCAGGGCTGCATGGATACAGTGTGAGATGAGTCACACAGCCTCAAGACTGAAGAGAGCAGTGTATGCAGCTGCACAGATGCTCAAATCCTCACGTGCTTGCCGCTCCAGCTTTCTGCTGCATGCGCTTACAGTCAGCCCTACCCAGAAACAATCCCTACCACCAGAGCAGTTACCTGGTAACAGTGGTAACCACAGTAGGACCTTTTATGAGGCAGTGGGAATAGCTGGATGCCGAGTTAGGGCTTTGCATTCAGTGCTGCACAGTGCACATCTAAAACAGCACATGGCAATAGCTTGGCATATCACATGACACCGGCACGGTCTGGCACAGTTTAAAAAAAAATATATATAAGCAGAGTACTTTTGACTGTCACAGTATTAGGACTGAATGTGTGTGTTCCCCATGTCAAATCAGCAGTCTGGTATGAACCATAAAAAAAAAAAAAAAAAAAATTTTTTTTTTGACGCTTGGGCCCCTCAACAGAAACTGGGCCCTGGGCAGCTGCCCCTTTTGCCCTGTGTTAAAGACGGTCCTGGCTAGATACAATGTAACTATTAGTTATATTGTAGCTAGCTTAGGGTTTATTTTATAGGTAAGTATTTAGTTTTAAATAGGAATAATTTAGTTAATTGTAGTAATTTTATTTAGATTATTTTAAATTAAATTTAAGTTAGGGGGGTGATAGGGTTAGGGTTAGACTTATGTTTAGGGGTTAATATATTTATTATAGTGGTGGCGACGTTGTGGGTGGCAGATTAGAGGTTAATAAATGTAGTTATGTTGCGGCGACATTGGGGCAGCAGATTAGGGGTTAATAAATATAATGTAGGGTTCGGCGATGCTGGGGGCATCAGATTAGGGGTTAATAACTATAATGTAGGTGGTGGCGGTGTCCGGAGTGGCAGATTAGGGATTAATAATATTATGCAGGTGGCGACAATGTCGGGGGCGTCAGATTAGGGGTTAATAAGTGTAAGATTAGGGGTGTTTAGACTCGGGGTCATGTTAGGGTGTTAGGTGTAGACATAAATGTACTTTCCCATAGGAATCAATGGGGCTGCGTTAGGAGCTGAATGCTGCTTTTTTGTAGGTGTTAGGTTTTTTTTCAGCCGAATCTGCCCCATTGATTCCTATGGGGAAATCGTGCACAAGCTACCGTAAGCAGCGCTGGTATAGAGGTGAGATGTGGAGCTAAATTTTGCTTTCCGCTCACTTCTTTGTGGCTAATGCTGGGTTTAAAAAAACACGTAATACCAGCGTTGCTTGTAGGTGAGTGGTGAGCTAAAACTGCTCGTTAGCGCCACAAGCCTTACCGACAAAAACTCGTAATCTAGCCGAAAGTATCATTGTTGTCTTGTACATATGAATCCAGTGCGGTTTCTTCAAAACCTAGAAAATATAAACAGTTTAATGTTTGACAATAATTCATTTGTGATTGCTAGCGACTCACATATATATCATATCATTAAATGATAGACCTTCATACATTTCAAACAAGATGTATGTACATTATAGTGTTAGCATATTTCTTTTTTATCTCTGACTAAAGATAGATTGATTAAAAGGAGATCAAATAAACCCACAATACAACATATTCACACAAAATAGCTAATATCCCTTGCTTTGTTGATACCCAAAGGAGTTTGCGTTTGCAATTTATCTATATCCAAAATAACTCCCGTTTGGACAATATTCTATAACGATCACCATCACTGGGTGGCACCAATGCTCTATCAACTACAGATACTCGTAATTGTGGGATGTTTGTAAAATGTACACTGTTAAACTGTGCAGCCACCGCTAAACATTTATTGAAATTTTTGATATCTCTTTAATGTTCCCCTACCCTAGTTCTCAGGGGTCTAGAGGTTTCTCCAATGTATTGCATATGGCACAGTAAGCACTCCAAAAGATAAACCACAAAACAAGTGCCACAGTTGGTGTAAAAATTACTCTCTAAGTATGTTTTTGTTACTGTGCTCTTAAAATTCGAACCTGTTTCAATTTATGTGCAAGTGTTGCAACCCCTGCTACCACCCCTATAAGTTAGGCTTTCTTTACACTTTTTGCACTCCATTGAAGTTTATGGGGGAAGGCGTTAATACGGTCGCAATATTTGAAGTTCTTGAGTTATCACGCAAGCACAAAGGTTTTGCTGTCAACTTGTAAAACGAGCGCTACTAGATGGGAAAAACGCTTTCTTCTAGCAGAGTTGGGGTATGAGCAATAAATAACGCTCCACTCGTAATGTAGCCATAGATACATTTTATAAGCGTTGTATTGAGGTTAAACTCTCTCCTCCTCTAGTCATGGGTGTCGCCATTTCGAAAGTCTCGCTTTCACTGCATTTCAGAGCTGATATGTTTGCACATGTGCAGTAACTCTCCTTCAGATACCTACAGTCAAGCCTAAAATGGAGGCACTCTTTAAAGTGAGGTGCATTAAATGTATTTAGGGTTATATTACAAATGTGCTTGTATGTTTGTGCTGGTATTACTAGTTGAAAGTAAAAAGTTAGCATGAGATTAAAAGACTCATGCCAACTGGTGACCACGCTAAATCCCTTTCCCCATAGACTACTATAGGACGTGCTAAAAATGCCTTTCCTTTTTTTCTCTTGTGCACTAACCCGATGGTGTGCTGGGCCAACTGCCCTAAAGCCAAAGGTGTGCTAAAAGTTTTTCAAATACCTATGTTCTTCCCTTAGAGGAAAATATTATTTTTTTATTTTTAAATATATATTTCTAAATATATTAGTATATTTTTGTAGAATATATATCTATAGCTATATATCTATATGTGTAACAAACTCTCCTGGTTGCTTTAGGTCTAAAATCAGTCAAAATCAGGAAATTTCCTTAGACTTGAGTAAAAACAACAAAGTATTACAATGTAGCAATGTAGCTACAAATTTACGGCTAGATTTAGAGTTTTGTCGGTAACGACCCGCGTAGCTAACGCCGGCTTTTTTCTGGCCGCACCTTTAAAATAACTCTGGTATTGAGAGTCCACAGAATGTCAGCGTTAGGCTCCAAAAAAGGAGTGTAGAGCATATTTAACGCAACTGCAACTCTCGATACCAGAGTTGCTTACGGACGCGGCCAGCCTCAAAAACGTGCTCGTGCACGATTCCCCCATAGGAAACAATGGGGCTGTTTGAGCTGAAAAAAAACCTAACACCTGCAAAAAAGCCGCGTTCAGCTCCTAACGCAGCCCCATTGTTTGCTATGGGGAAACACTTCCTACGTCTGCACCTAACACTCTAACATGTACCCCGAGTCTAAACACCCCTAACCTTACACTTATTAACCCCTAATCTGCCGCCCCTGCTATCGCTGACCCCTGCATATTATTATTAACCCCTAATCTGCCGCTCTGTAAACCGCCGCTACTTACATTATCCCTATGTACCCCTAATCTGCTGCCCTAACATCGCCGACCCCTATATTATATTTATTAACCCCTAATCTGCCCCCCCACAATGTCGCCTCCACCTGCCTACACTTATTAACCCCTAATCTGCTGACCGGACCGCACCGCTATTATTATAAAGTTATTAACCCCTAATCCACCTCACTAACCCTATAATAAATAGTATTAACCCCTAATCTGCCCTCTCTAACATCGCCGAAACCTAACTTCAATTATTAACCCCTAATCTGCCGACTGGAGCTCACCGCTATTCTAATAAATGTATTAACCCCTAAAGCTGTAAAATAAATCCTAATATAGCTACAATATAAATTATAATTATATTATAGCTATTTTAGGATTAATATTTATTTTACAGGTAACTTTGTATTTATTTTAACCAGGTACAATAGCTATTAAATAGTTAAGAACTATTTAATAGCTAAAATAGTTAAAATAATTACAAATTTACCTGTAAAATAAATCCTAACCTAAATTACAATTAAACCTAACACTACACTATCAATAAATTAATTAAATAAAATACCTACAATTATCTACAATTAAACCTAACACTACACTATCAATAAATAAATTAAATACAATACCTACAAATAACTACAATGAAATAAACTATCTAAAGTACAAAAAATAAAAAAGAACTAAGTTACAAAAAATAAAAAAATATTTACAAACATAAGAAAAATATTACAACAATTTTAAACTAATTACACCTACTTTAAGCCCCCTAATAAAATAACAAAGCCCCCCAAAATAAAAAAATGCCCTACCCTATTCTAAATTACTAAAGTTCAAAGCTCTTTTACCTTACCAGCCCTGAACAGGGCCCTTTGCGGGGCATGCCCCAAGAAGTTCAGCTCTTTTGCCTGTAAAAAAAAACATACAATACCCCCCCCAACATTACAACCCACCACCCACATACCCCTAATCTAACCCAAACCCCCCTTAAATAAACCTAACACTAAGCCCCTGAAGATCTTCCTACCTTATCTTCACCATGCCAGGTTCACCGATCCTCCGATGTCCTGATCCAAGCCCAAGCGGGGAGCTGAAGAGGTCCATGATCCGGCTGAAGTCATCATCCAAGCGGGAGCTGAAGAGGTCCATGATCCGGATGAAGTCTTCTATCAACGGCATCTTCAATCTTCTTTCTTCGGGAGCCATCATCTTCCATCCGACGCGGAACATCCTCTTCTCCCGACGCCTACTAGCCGAATGACGGTTCCTTTAAATGACGTCATCCAAGATGGCGTCCCTCGAATTCCGATTGGCTGATAGGATTCTATCAGCCAATCGGAATTAAGGTAGGAATATTAATCAGATTGAGCTCGCATTCTATTGGCTGATCGGAACAGCCAATAGATTGCGAGCTCAATCTGATTGGCTGATTGAATCAGCCAATCGGATTGAACTTGAATCTGATTGGCTGATTCCATCAGCCAATCAGAATATTCCTACCTTAATTCCGATTGGCTGATAGAATCCTATCAGCCAATCGGAATTCGAGGGACGCCATCTTGGATGACGTCCCTTAAAGGAACCGTCATTCGTCGTTAGTCCGTCGGGCCAGCAGGATGTTCCGCGTCGGAGGTCTGCAAGATGGATCCGGAAGAAAGAAGATTGAAGATGACGTTGATAGAAGACTTCATGGACCTCTTCAGCTCCCGCTTGGATGAAGACTTCATCCGGATCATGGACCTCTTCAGCTCCCGCTTGGATGAAGACTTCAGCCGGATCATGGACCTCTTCAGCCCCCCGCTTGGGCTTGGATCAGGACATCGGAGGAGCTCTTCTGGACAGATCGTTGAACCCGGTGAGGTGAAGACAAGGTAGGAAGATCTTCAGGGGCTTAGTGTTAGGTTTATTTAAGGGGGGTTTGGGTTAAATTAGGGGTATGTGGGTGGTGGGTTGTAATGTTGGGGGGCTTGGGTATTGTATGTTTTTTTTACAGGCAAAAGAGCTGAACTTCTTGGGGCATGCCCCGCAAAGGGCCCTGTTCAGGGCTGGTAAGGTAAAAGAGCTTTGAACTTTAGTTATTTAGAATAGGGTAGGGCATTTTTTTATTTTGGGGGGCTTTGTTATTTTATTAGGGGGCTTAGAGTAGGTGTAATTAGTTTAAAATTGTTGTAATATTTTTCTTATGTTTGTAAAAAAAAAAATATTTTTTGTAACTTAGTTCTTTTTTATTTTTTGTACTTTAGCAAGTTTATTTAATTGTATTTATTTGTAGGAATTGTATTTAATTAATTTATTGATAGTGTAGTGTTAGGTTAATTGTAGGTAATTGTAGGTAGTTTATTTAATTAATTTATTGATAGTATAGTGTTAGGTTTAATTGTAACTTAGGTTAGGATTTCTTTTACAGGTAAATTTGTAATTATTTTAACTATTTTAGCTATTAAATAGTTCTTAACTATTTAATAGCTATTGTACCTGGTTAAAATAAATACAAAGTTACCTGTAAAATAAATATTAATCCTAAAATAGCTATAATATAATTATAATTTATATTGTAGCTATATTAGGATTTATTTTACAGGTAAGTATTTAGCTTTAAATAGGAATAATTTATTTAATAAGAGTTAATTAATTTCGTTAGATTAAAATTATATTTAATTTAGGGGGGTGTTAGTGTTAGGGTTAGACTTAGCTTTAGGGGTTAATACATTTATTAGAATAGCGGTGAGCTCCGGTCGGCAGATTAGGGGTTAATAATTGAAGTTAGGTGTCGGCGATGTTAGGGAGGGCAGATTAGGGGTTAATACTATTTATTATAGTGTTAGTGAGGCGGATTAGGGGTTAATAACTTTATTATAGTAGCGTTCAGGTCCGCTCGGCAGATTAGGGGTTAATAAGTGTAGGCAGGTGGAGGCGACGTTGTGGGGGGCAGATTAGGGGTTAATAAATATAATATATGGGTCGGCGATGTTAGGGAAGCAGATTAGGGGTACATAGGGATAATGTAAGTAGCAGCGGTTTACGGAGCGGCAGATTAGGGGTTAATAATAATATGCAGGGGTCAGCGATAGCGGGGGCGGCAGATTAGGGGTTAATAAGTGTAAGGTTAGGGGTGTTTAGACTCGGGGTACATGTTAGAGTGTTAAGTGCAGACGTAGGAAGGGTTACCGCATAGCAAACAATGGGGCTGCGTTAGGAGCTGAACGCGGCTTTTTTGCAGGTGTTAGGTTTTTTTTCAGCTCAAACAGCTCCATTGTTTCCTATGGGGGAATGCGTTAAAAATGCTCTACGCTCCTTTTTTGGAGCCTAACGCAGCCATTCTGTGGACTCTCAATACCAGAGTTATTTTTATGGTGCGGCCAGAAAAAAGCCGGCGTTAGTTTTTCGGGTCGTTACCGACAAAACTCCAAATCTAGCCGAAAGTTACCTGTAAAATAAATATTACTCCTAAAATAGCTATAATATAATTATAATTTATATTGTAGCTATATTAGGATTTATTTTACAGGTAAGTATTTAGCTTTAAATAGGAATAATTTATTTAATAAGAGTTAATTAATTTTGTTAGATTAAAATTATATTTAACTTAGGGGGGTGTTAGTGTTAGGGTTAGACTTAGCTTTAGGGGTTAATACATTTATTAGAATAGCGGCGAGATTCGGTCGGCAGATTAGGGGTTAATAATTGAAGTTAGGTGTCGGCGATGTTAGGGAGGGCAGGTTAGGGGTTAATAAATATAATATAGGGGTCGGCGGTGTTAGGGGCAGCAGATTAGGGGTACATAGCTATAATGTAGCTGGCGGCGTGCGGACGGCAGATTAGGGGTTAATAAGTGTAGGTAGCTGGCGGCGACGTTGTGGGGGGCAGATTAGGGGTTAATAAATATAATATAGGGGTCGGCGGAGTTAGGGGCAGCAGATTAGGGGTACATAAGTATAACGTAGGTGGCGGTCGGCAGATTAGGGGTTAAAAAAATTTAATCGAGTTGCGGCGATGTGGGAGGACCTCGGTTTAGGGGTACATAGGTAGTTTATGGGTGTTAGTGTACTTTAGGGCACAGTAGTTAAGAGCTTTATGAACCGGCGTTAGCCCAGAAAGCTCTTAACTACTGACTTTTTTCTGCGGCTGGAGTTTTGTCGTTAGAATTCTAACGCTCACTTCAGACACGACTCTAAATACCGGAGTTAGAAAGATCCCATTGAAAAGATAGGATACGCAATTGACGTAAGGGGATCTGCGGTATGGAAAAGTCGCGGCTGAAAAGTGAGCGTTAGACCCTTTTTTGACTGACTCCAAATACCGGAGGTAGCCTAAAACCAGCGTTAGGAGCCTCTAACGCTGGTTTTCACGGCTACCGCCAAACTCCAAATCTAGGCCTTAGTTACATCAGTCTGGTCAGATGTAACTATAAAGTAGCAGTTTGTGTACCTAATAAGTGGCTACATTCACAGTTATAATATAAGTGCAAACCACAGTTTAGGTAAATTGGCATGAAACAAGTTCAATCATAAGAAATAAGCAGAAGGAGATTTAAGTGATGGAGACATTTAGAGATAAACACACTGTTTTAGCTAAGGAGCAGCACTTCCTTAATCAGTGGCTAAATTCAGTTCTGTTTGATCCATGTTGCACTCAATATGGTAGCAGGTGAATATACAGAGGGCTTAAACACAATCATGTAGATTACAAGTTTTGCGTTCCAGTTTTAACGCTGAAACAAATCGCCATGTCAGCAAAAAAAACCCAGAATGCAGCCATTACGAGTCTTTTCGGTATAGCTGTACCGCAAGCATTTTAGCCTCTAACACAACGTCAGTTCCGCACTCAAAAAAATGCCTTTTTTGCGTGGGATTTTCATAGCGTCGGTATTACAAGTTGTGCAGTGAGGCTAAAATGCTTGCTTTCCAGCCTATACGATCCGTTCTGCAATTTAAGACTAGTAGTTATGTTACACAAAACTCATAACTAAAGTATTACAAAATACACTAACACCCATAAACTACCTATTAACCCCTATCCCGCCGCCCTCCCGCATCACAAACACTAAATTAAACTAATTAACCCCTAATATGCTGCTGCCGACATCGCCGCCACTAATAAAATTTATTAACCCCTATTCCGCCACTCCCCGACATCGCCGCCACTATAATAAAATTATTAACCACACTTCCCCCGCACCCCAACATCACCCATACTATAATAAAGATATTAACCCCTATTCCACTGCTCCCTGACATCGCCACCACTAAATAAAGTTATTAACCCCTAAACCTCTGTCCTCCAACATCACTCCTACTAAATAAACCTATTAACCCCTAAACCACCAGCCCCCCACATCGCAAAAAACTAAATTAAACTATTAACCCCTAAACCTAACAACCCCCTAACTTTATATTAAAATTGCAATATCTCTATCTTAAAATAAATAATAAAAATAAAAACTTACCTGTGAAATTAATAAAAGCTAAGTTTAAACTATATATTAAACTAACATTACTATTATATTAAAATTAAAATAACTACAAATTAAATAAACTAAATTACACATTAAAAAACTAGCACAACTAAAAAAAAAGTATTACAAAAAAGATTAAAAATACTAAATTACAAAAAATAAAAATACTAAATTACAAAAAATAAAAAACACTAAATTACGAAAAATAACAAACGAAATTATCCAAAATAAAAACAATTACACCTAATCTAATAGCCCTATAAAAATAAAAAAGCCCCCCCAAAATAAAAAAAAACCCTAGCCTACAATGAACTACCAATAGCGCTTAAAAGGGCCTTTTGGAGGGCATTGCCCTAAATAAATCAGCTCTTTTCCCTGAAAAAAATACAAAGACCCCCCACACAGTAAAACCCACCACCCAATTAACCCCCCAAAATAAAAAAACCTAACTCTAACAAAAACCTAAGCTACCCATTGCCCTGAAAAGGGCATTTGTGTGGACATTGCCCTTAAAAGGGCATTCAGCTCTTTTTCCATTGCCCTGAGAAGGGCATTTAGCTTTTTTAAGAACGCACAAACCCTAATCTAAAAAAAAAACCTACCCAAAAAAAGTTTAAAAAAACCTAACACTAACCCCCGATGATCCACTTACAAATTCTGAAGTCCGGACATTCAGGCGTCAAAGTCTTCATCCAGGCGTTGAAGTCTTCATCCAGGCGGCGAGGTCTTCATCCATCCAGGTGGCGTCTTCTATCTTCATCCAGACGGCATCTTCTATCTTCATCCCGGCTGTGCGGAGCAGGTACATCCTTAAAGAGATCTGGCGAGGAGCATCCTCTTCATACGGTCGCCGCCATACACTGAATCTTCAATGCAAGGGAGCCTTTTCAAAATGGCGTCCCTTGCATTCCTATTGGCTGATTTGATTTTTGAAATTCAAATCAGCCAATAGGATGAGAGCTACTGAAATCCTATTGGCTGTTCAAGTCAGCCAATAGGATGAGAGCTACTGAAATTCTATTGGCTGATTTGAATAATAGTATTGTTAGTTTAATATATAGTTTATTTTAATTTCACAGGTAATTTTTTATTTATTTTGAGATAGGGATATTGTAATTTTAATATAAAGTTAGGGGGTTGTTAAGTTTAGGGGTTAATAGTTTAATTTATTTTTTTGCGATGTGGGGTGCTGTCGGTTTAGGGGTTAATAGGTTTATTTAGTGGCAGTGATGTGGTAGGCCAAAGGTTTAGGGGTTAATAACTTTATTTAGTGGCGACGATGTCAGGGAGCTGCGGAATAGGGTTTAATAGCTTTATTATAGTGTTGGCGATGTTGGGGTGTGGGGGAATAGAGGTTAATAACTTTATTATAGTGGTGGCGATGTCGGGGAGCTGCGGAATAGGGGTTAATAACTTTTTTTAGGTGGTGGCGATGTCGGGAGCGGCAGATTAGGGGTTAATAACTTTATTTCGGTGTCGGCGATGTCGGGGGCGGCAGATTAGGAGTGTTTAGACTTGGGGTTTATGTCATGGTGTTAGATTTAAATGTAACTTTTTTTCCCCATAGACATAAATGGGGCTGCGTTACTGCGATCACCATTCCACGCTTCAGGTGTTAGGTTTTTTTCTAACGCACTTTCCCTATTGATGTCTATGGGAAAAGTGTGCATGATCACGTCAAAGCAGCCCTTGGATTTTGTGGGGTATGGAGCTCTTTGCAACCATATCGCACGCACAAGGCAGCTTTTTAAAAACTTGTAATGGCAGCGCTATGGAGGGGGAAATAACGCTACTTTTATTTGCATTCGTTTCGCACCCTCTATAGCGCAAAACTTGTAATCTAGGTGATTGTAAATACCTGATACTCAGCTGTTCTGTTGTGGAGTGGAGACAGATACAGTTTAAAGTTACACTGAGTGAATCCACTGGTGCTGATTTGTAGCAGGAAGCGGCAAGAGGAGTGCAGCTGACAGTTGCAGAGATACCACTCCTCAGATCCAAATTACCAAGCAAGTAGGAAGCTGTGAGCAGAGTTTTTATTGCAAAGACATGAAAGTAGGTTGTTGAAATTTAAAGAGACACACAGTAGATATGAAAAACATCACAATATGAAACGATTGTCTGGGGTTGCCATTTTCCTTGTTGGGAGAGGGATTGCTTGGTATTTTGAGGCTGGAATGAGGTTAATAGTCAGGATCAGACCCGATATACTTCAGGAAAGTTCACTGGACTAAAATAAGCTGCACTCAGGTGGTAAATCACCATAGAACAAGCTAACAAGTTAATGAGCTGGTGTTTGTTCCTGAGAGTGCGCTTTTCTCTGTCTCTATTTAGTATGCCTAAGGGGAAAGCGAAAAACAGATGTGGACTAACCGCCTAATGTGCTTAGAGGAATATGGCTACACCTAACTGACAAGGTCCAATGAAGGTTGAAATGATCATCTGGGGTTGCCATGCTCCTTGTTCAGAGAGGGATTGCCTGGCATTTCGTAGCTGGACTGACCTTATTAGGCAGGATCAGACTGATATGCTTCAGGAAAGTTCTTCTCTGTGAAAAGTGTTATTGTGCTAAGTGAAGCTTCACCGAGGTGGTTAATCTCTATAGAACAAGTTACCAAATTGCTGTTCATTCCTGAGAGTGTGCTTCTCTTTCTGTGAAAGTGCACTTTCACCAATCATACAACATCTGCCAGGGTGCCAGCCAATTAATATAAAATACAGACAAGAAGGCACTTGCTGTTCCTTTTAAAGTGGTAGCTTTAATGTGCATAACGTTTTGGGGACACTGTATACCAAAGTTTGCGATTTCCATTGAAATTATAGGGCGCACTAAAGAGATGTCTGCCTCGCTAAATCTTTTCTTTTCTGTTTTAAAATGGACTTATCAATTTGTGTGCTAATGTTTGTGTGGCCCAGAGATATTTATTCCCCAACCTGCACTATCAATAGTGCTCCACTTGTAATCTTATGCCTAGATTACGAGTTTTGCGGTAACAGGGGTGAGGTATTAAATTGCACGTTATTCTCACTGCTCACTTTCCTGCAACACTTGTATTACGAGTTTTTACAAACCCGGCGTTAAAAGACAAAAAGTGAGCGTAGAGCAAAATTTTGCTCCAACCTTCACTCCAATACCAGCGTTGCTTGAGTCAGCGGTGAGCTGGTGTAAAGTGCTCGTGCAGGATTTCCCCATAGAAATCAACGGGGAGAGCTGGCTGAAAAAAAGTCTAACAGCTGCAAAAAAGCAGCGTATAACTCAGTAACGCAGCCCCATTGATTCCTATGGGGAAACTAAATTTATGTTTACACCTAACACCCTAACATGACCCCCGAGTCTAAACACTCCTAATCTTACACTTATTAGCCCCTATTCTGCCACCCCCGACATTGCCGACACCTACATTATACTTATTAACCCCTAATCTGCCGCTCCGGACATCGCCGCCACCTACATTATACTTATTAACGCCTAATGTGCGGCCCCAACATCGCCGCCACCTACATTATATTTATTAACCCCTAATCTGCCACCCCCAATGTCGCCGCCACTATAATAAACATATTAACCCCTAAACCGCCGCACTCCCACCTCGCAAACATTAGTTTATTATTATTAACCCCTAATCTGCCATCCCTAACATCACCGCCACCTACCTACATTTATAACCCCTAATCTGCCGCACCCAACGTCGCTGCCACTATATTAAAGTTATTAACCCCTTAACCTAAGTGTAACCCTAACACCCCCTACACATATAATTTAAATCTAACTAAATGCAGGTGGCCCTTGGTTTACAACGGTTCAATTTACACCGTTTCAGAATAACAACCTTTTTTTTCCAGTCATGGGACTGCTATTGAAAAGCATTGAGAAGCAGTGCATTTATTAAAATAGCCAGTAGGTGGAGCTGTCCGCTTGTGTTGCAGCAAAGCCAAGCAAGCTGAAATTTAATCAGTTTAACCAGACCTGAGCTATCGAGCAGATTTCAAAGGAACAAGATCTTCCTGTCTATAAATCAGTCCAGATGGGAATGCATAGAAATAACTGTTTGGAGAAAAATGCAAGTGAAGTCTGTGTTGTGTGATTATTTTATTAGGTTTATAATGCTGTTTAGCAAATGTTTTTGTTCATTTAACTTAGTTTAATTACATATTATGTGTTGTCACCATGTGATTATTTTATTAGGTTTATAATGCTGTTTAGCATTTAAAGTCTTCATTTCAAAGCTTTAAAAATAATGTATTAGATTTTACTTATGACAAATTTTGAGAGGGGCCTGGAACCTAACTCCCTCACTTCCCATTGACTTACATTATAAACTGGGTTTCAATTTACAACGGTTTCGATTTAAAACCATTCCTTCTGGAACCTTACCCCGGTGTAAACTGAGGGCTACCTGTATTACTATCATTAACTAAATTATTCCTATTTAAAACTAAATACTTACCTATAAAATAAACACTAAGCTAGCTACAATATAACTAATAGTTACATTGTAGCTAGTTTCGGGTTTATTTTTATTTTACAGGCAAGTTTGTATTTATTTTAACTAGGTAGAATAGTTATTAAATAGTTATTAACTATTTAATAACTACCTAGCTAAAATAAAAACAAAAGTACCTGTAAAATAAAACCTAACCTAAGTTACAATAACACCTAACACTACACTACAATTAAATAAATTAACTAAATTAAATTCTATTAAATAATTAAATTAAATTAGCTAAAGTACAACCCCCCCCACTAAATTACAGAAAATAAAAAACAAATTATAGATATTTAAACTAATTACACCTAATCTAATAGCCCTATCAAAATAAAAAAGTCCCCTCCCCCCCAAAATAACAAAAACCCCTAGCCTAAACTAAACTACCAATAGCCCTTAAAAGGGCCTTTTGCGGGGCATTGCCCCAAAGTAATCAGCTCTTTTACCTGTAAAAAAAAATACAAACAACCCCCCCAACAGTAAAACCCACCACCCACACAACCAACCCCCCAAATAAAATACTAGCTAAAAAAAACTAATCTCCCCATTGCCCTGAAAAGGGCATTTGGATGGGCATTGCCCTTAAAAGGGCAGTTAGCTATTTTGCAGGCACAAAGTCTCTAACCTAAAAATAAAACCCACCCAATACACCCTTAAAAAAACCTAACACAACCCTATGAAGATCGACTTACCGGGAGAAGTCTTCACTTCATACATGCCGGGCCGAAGTCCTCAACGAAGCCGGGAGAAGTCTTCATCCAAGCCTGGCGAAGTGGTCCTCCAGACGGGCAGAAGTCTTCATCCAGACATCTTCTATCTTCATCCATCCGGCACGGAGCGGGTCCATCTTCAAGACATCCAACGCAGAGCATCCTCTTCATCCGACGACTAAAGACGAATGAAGGTACCTTTAAGTGACGTCATCCAAGATGGCGTCCCTTAGATTCTGATTGGCTGATAGAATTCTATCAGCCAATCAGAATTAAGGTAGAAAAAAACTATTGGCTAATGCAATCAGCCAATAGGATTGAGCTCGCATTCTATTGGCTGATTGGAACAGCCAATAGAATGCCAGGTCAATCTTATTGACTGATTGCATCAGCCAATAGGATTTTTTCTACCTTAATTCCGATTGGCTTATAGAATTCTATCAGCCAATCGGAATCTAAGGGACGCCATCTTGGATGACGTCACTTAAAGGTACCTTCATTCGTCTTTAGTTGTCGGGTGAAGAGGATGCTCCGCGTCGGATGTCTTGAAGATGGACCCGCTCCTCGCCAGATGGATGGAGATAGAAGATGCCGTCTGGATGAAGACTTCTGCCCGTCTGGAGGACCACTTCACCCGGCTTGGATGAAGACTTCTCCCGGCTTCGTTGAGGACTTCTCCTGGCTTCGTTGAGGACTTGGATGAAGACTTCTCCCGGTAAGTCGATCTTCAGGGGGTTAGTGTTAGGTTTTTTTAAGGGTGTATTGGGTGGGTTTTATTTTTAGGTTAGGGATTTAGGGTCTGCAAAAGAGCTAACTGCCCATTTAAGGGCAATGCCCATCCAAATTCCTTTTTCAGGGCAATGGGGAGCTTAGGTTTTTTAGGTTTTACTGTTGGGGGGGTTGTTTTTTTTACAGGTAAAAGAGCTGATTACTTTGGGGCTTTTGTTAGTTTAGGCTAGGGGTTTTTGTTATTTGGGGGGGGGGGGGCTTTTTTATTTTGATAGGGCTCTTAGATTAAGTGTAAGATTAGGTGCAATTAGTTTAAATATCTGTAATTTGTTGTTTTTTTCTGTAATTTAGTGGGGGGTTTGCACTTTAGATAATTTAATTTAATTTATTTAATAGTATTTAATTTATTTAATTATAGTGTAGTGTTAGGTGTTATTGTAACTTAGGTTAGGTTTTATTTTACAGGTACTTTTGTATTTATTTTATCTTAAAATAAATACAAACTTGCCTGTAAAATAAAAATAAATCCTTAGCTAGATACAATGTAACTATTAGTTATATTGTAGCTAGCTTAGGGTTTATTTCATAGGTAAGTATTTAGTTTTAATTCGGAATTATTTAGGTAATGATAGGAATATTTAGTTAGATTTATTTTAATTATATTTGTTAGGGGATGTTAGTGTTAGGGTTAGACTTAGGTTTAGGGGTTAATAACTTTAATATAGTGGCAGCGACATTGGGGGCGGCAGATTAGGGGTTAATAAATGTAGGTAGGTGGTGGCGATGTTAGGGATAGCAGATTAGGGGTTAATAATAATAATAATAAACTAATGTTTGCGATGCGGGAGTGCGGCAGTTTAGGGGTTAATATGTTTATTATAGAGGCGGCGATGTTGGGGACGGCAGATTAGGGGTTAATAAGTGTAGGTAGGCTGCGGCGACATTGGGGGCAGCAGATTAGGGGTTAAGAAATATAATGTAGGTGTCGGTGATGTTGGGGGCAGCAGATTAGGGGTTCATAAATATAATGTAGATGGCGGCAGTGTCCAGAGCGGCAGATTAGGGGTTAAAAAATGTATTTTAGTGTTTGCGATGCGGGAGGGCCTCGGTTTAGGGGTTAAAAGGTAGTTTATGGGTGTTAGTGTACTTTTTAGCACTTTAGTTATGTGTTTTATGCTACCGTGTTGTACCATAAATCTCATAACTACTGACTTTCAATTTACGGTATTGATCTTGAAGTTTTAGGGTGTACCGTTCACTTTTTGGCCTCCCAGGACAGACTCGTAATACCAGCGCTATAAAAGTCCCATAGAAAAAAGGATTTACGAAGTTTACGTAAGTCGTTTTGTGGTAAGGCCAAAAAAGTGTGCAGTGCCCCTAAACCTGCAAGACTCGTAATGCCAGCGGGCGGTAAAAAGCAGCGTTAGCACCTGTTAACGCTGCCTTTTCAGCTACAGCAAAACTCGTATTCTAGGCCTTAGTGTTTAAGGACCCTTTAAAGGGATAGTAAACCTAAATATTTTCTTTCATGATTCAGATAGAGCATGCAATTTTAAGCAACTTTCTAATTTACTCCTATTATCAATTTTTCTTCGTTCTCTTGGTATCTTTATTTGAAAAAGCAGAAATGAAAGCTTTGGAGCCAGCCTATTTTTGGTTCAGTACCCTAATAAGGGCTTGCTGATTGGTGGCTAGATTTAGCCATCCAATCAGCAAGCACAACCCAGGTTCTCAACCTAAAATGGTCAGGCTCCCACGCTTTTATTCCTGCTTTTTCAAATAAAAATAGCAAGAGAACGAAGAAAAATTGATAATAGGAGTAAATTAGAATTTAATAATAATAATAATAATAGTAAATTTAATATGTGCATGGTGTCACTAGCACTTATACCATCATCTCAGCGGTAAACTGGTTTTGGAACTTATGGCCGTATACAGTATGATTGACAGGTAGTATCAACAGCAGAGGGGCATGGAATACTATAAGGTTTGAAAATGATAAATAGGCACTTTATATAATTTTTGAAAATCACTATATATCCCTTTATCACCCTATATATGAATAGACTATCTTAAAAATATACTATTTAACACAATAAGCCAGATTCACTTTAAACCCACAAGAGCCGTTATTTTCCGTGTGCAAATCTATACCTTTCTTTTTATGTATATATATATATATATATATATATATATATATATATATATATATATATATGTTTGATAAAGGGGAAACCCCGAAAGTCACGTTAAATTGTTGATTCTGTTTCTGAACAAGTCCGGTGTGTGCGGTCTCTAAGTCTCTAATCGATGATTTGTATACTTAATATGCACCAGCATCCCGGCAGAATATACACAAACGTGAGAGCTTGTTTCTGGATACTGTATATATATATATATTTATTTATATATATATATATATATATATATATATACTCTCCTTATACAAGTTCACCTTTTTACTTGTACCTTCCACAAATAACAATCACTCACATGTGTCAGTGATTTTACATAAAAGGAATTTAAAATAAATGAACCGATCTCTATAAAAGGGCATTTCAGCTCAAAATTCTTCTCCTAACCTCAATGCACACCCATCTATTGATTGGCTTCTACAGATAATGGTTAGGGTATTCTCATCAAGTTGATAAAGTTTCCAAGGAATCACTAAATTCTTTTCAGACATACATAGCTATGATCAAAGCAGATTACCTACATAATGGCTAAATATGATACTCATTAATGGAATGTTAAGAAAGCTTACAGCTAAACACAGATTGCTCTTAGTCATAGGTATGTATAACCTAAGCATGAGACAGGTAAAGAATAGACTTCAGAATATGTAATATCAGGATTTACCATCTCTTGTACAGCACTAGTTTGTTTAATTTGCCTTGACATGATTGTACTTGATAACAGATATAAAGTACCAGCGTGACATGAATATTGTATCTGTGATTAAGTCAACAATGGTATCACGCTGTAGGAGTAATTGTGATATAATGGTAGTAAAATGCTTCTCTACTTAAATTACCATTAATATTTTTTTCTGAATTTATTATGAATATATTTAAAGACACATAAAAATTGTCAAAAATGTGTGCTAGGGGTGTACAGCTTTTTTTTTTTCTTTTATCTTTTTTTCCCAACACCTTTTACAGGAACTCCTGTGCCACTCTGATTGGCAAGTGTATAATGTGTATGCACCAATGCACAGCTGCCTAGACTCGACAGGGGTGTATATAAGAGTCCAATGTCAGAGTTAAAATAGGCTAAAGGAGACATTTATGTGCTTAAATTCTGGAGTTCATTAAAATAGCATACTGACACTATTGTTTTATGAATATGTGGTATAAACTATTTTGTATAATCTTATGCAAACTGTCATTTTATTCTGAGTTTTTTTGATAATATATCATAGTATTTTTACTTGTGAATGATCTATAAAAAAAAAAAATGTGACATTAACAGTTCACATGGTAAAACTGTTACAGGCACATCATTTATTCATGTTTATATAAGGGAGTTTATCAATACAGATAGTTATTTCAAATGAAAGAGAAAATGCTTTACATAATTTCTTAATAAATGCATTTATTTTAATGTAGTGTTTTATTATAATATTCATTAATAAATATAATAGTTTCAAATTAAATAAATAAGAAATAAAGTAAAATTATATGGTATTCTGAAATGAAATTTGTGCATTTCCCCCAAAGTTATAAAATTGTTTATGACTTATGACCCCTCTCAATGGTGCCAATATGCTATTTATTGGCTGATCCAATCAGCCAATAGGATTGACCTTGCATTCTATTGGCTGATTGGAACAGCCAATAGAATGCGAGGTCAATCCGATTGGCTGATTACATCAGCCAATAGGATTTTTCCTACCTTAACTCCGATTGGCTGATAGGATTATATCAGCCAATCGGAATTCAAAGGACACCATCTTGGATGAGGTCATTTAAAGGAACCTTCATTCTTCGTTAGGACTTCGTTTGAAGAGGATGGCTCCGCATCGGCTGGATTGAAGATGGACCCGCTCCGCTGGATGAAGCCTTCTGCCGTCTGGCGGACCTCTTCTGCCCCGATCAGATGAAGACTTCAAACCCTCTGGAGGACCACTTGTGCCGGCTGGGTGAAGACGGCTCAATGTAGGGTGATCTTCAGGGGGTTAATGTTAGGTTTTTTTAAGGGGGGATTAGGTGGGTTTTAGAGTAGGGGTGTGTGGGTGGTGGGTTGTAATGTTGGGGGGTATTGTATTCTTTTTTTTACAGGTAAAAGAGCTGATTACTTTGGGGCAATTCCCTGCAAAAGGCCCTTTTAAGGGCTATTTGTAATTTAGTATAGGGTAGGGAAATATTATTTTGGGGGGCTTTTTTATTTTATTAGGGGGATTAGAGTAGGTGTAATTAGTTTAAAATTCTTGTAATTCTTTTTTTTCTGTAATTTAGTGTTTTTTTCGTAATTTAGTTTATTTAATTTAATTGTAATTAATTGTAGGTAGCTTAGGTAATTAGTTTAATGATAGTGTAGTGTTAGGTGTAATTGTAACTTAGGTTAGGATTTATTTTACAGGTAATTTTGTACTTATTTTAGCTAGGTAGTTATTAAATAGTTAATAACTATTTAATAACTATTGTACCTAGTTAAAATAAATAAAAGTTGCCTGTAAAATAAATATAAATTCTAAGCTAGCTACAATGTAACTATTAGTTATATTGTAGCTATCTTAGGGTTTATTTTATAAGTAAGTATTTAGTTTTAAATAGGATTAATTTATTTATTTATTTTAAATGAATTTAGTTTAATTTAAATTATATTTAAGTTAGGGGGGGTTAGGGTTAGACTTAGGTTTAGAGGTTTATAACTTTATTATAGTAGCGGCGACGTTGGGGTCGGAAGATTAGGGGTTAATAATTGTAGGTAGGTGTCAGCGACGTTGGGGGGGGGGGCAGATTAGGGGTTAATAAAATGTAACTAGTGTTTGCGAGGCGGGAGTGTGGCGGTTTAGGGGATAATACATTTATTAAAGTGGAGGCGATGTCCGGTCGGCAGATTAGGGGTTAATAATTGTAGGTAGGTGGCGGCGACGTTGGGGGCGGCAGATTAGGGGTTAATAAATATAATGTAGGTGTCGGAGATGTTAGGGGCAGCAGATTAGGGGTTCATAGGTATAATGTAGGTGGCGGCGATGTCCGGTTGGCAGATTAGGGGTTAAAAAAATTATTTGTTTGCGATGTGGGGGGGGTCCTCAGTTTAGGGGTTAATAGGTAGTTTATGGGTGTTAGTGTACTTTGTAGCACTTTAGTTAAGAGCTTTATGTTCTGGCGTTAGCCCATAAAACTCTTAACTACTGACTTTTAAATGCGATAGGAATCTGGACAGGAGAGGGTCTAACGCTCACTTCTTCCAAGACTCGTAATACCGGTATTAGGCAAATCCCATTAAAAAGATAGGTTACGCAATTGACGTAAGGGGATTTGCGGTAGCCTCAAGTCGCGGAATAAAAGTGAGCGGTACACCTGTACCTGTCAGACTTGTAATACCAGCGGGCGTTAAAAAGCAGCGTTGGGACCTCTCAACACTGCTTTTTAAGGCTAACGCCAAACTCGTGATCTAGGCGATTGTATTTATTTAGCAAAATACTTTTTTTTCTTTTTGTAATATTATACTTTGCTGAAAAGCATTTCTAGGCTCAGAAGCTGATGATTGGTGGCTGCACATAGATGCCTCATGTGATTGGCTCACCCATGTGCCATGCTATTTCTTCAGCAAAAGATATCTAAAGAATAGAGCAAATTAGATAATAGAAGTAATTTGGAATGTTTTAAAAATTGTATTTTCTATCTGAATAATGAGAGAAAACATTTGGGTTTAATGCCCCTTTAAATCAAATTTAAATCAAGAAGTGTAACTGTAGAACAACAGCATGAGGTAAGGCAACAGGCAAACTGGGGCATACGGACATACAAAAGAGAATATATCTCTCAATATAACAGTAGTCGTAAACGACTGGGTATAACACCAAGCAGTTACATGGGTGATTCTTTCACCTAGATAGCTACAAATAGTTACAGCAACTAACTCAATAGAACTGCTAAATGGTACTGCTACAAAAGATGGTGCACTAATGAACAGCGCTGTCAATAACAACCAATGCTAACAAGTAATGTAGCAAATACAACAATATTTGACTACATGCTACAATCATAAGAAGTGCAGCAATATATATTTTTGTGAATTGCCCAACGGTGTACTCAACATTGATACTTAATACAGTATTCATATGGGATAATACTATAACCATACACTATAATAGTGGATCAATATATTTAAGTGGATCGTGTGCTGTGTTCATTTTAAGTATATGATGTAAACAAGACACAAACATTTAATAAAAATAAAAATAAATATTTTTGTAAGCTCAATCTGTTTACTATTGATCTAAATACACATGTAATGATGATGAGTGGATATGACCGTCAACAGACATAGGATTTTGAACTGCGTGTTATATCTGTGTTCCAGAACTTTAGTGACACAGGCATTTAATATACATACTAGATTATAAAACTGGACATGCCCTATAATAGCCTGATACTTGCATGCATGTGAGACTGATCTAATCAGTAGTACATAGAGATAGACCACCACACGTTCTAAGATATTATTGTAAGTGGTATAATAACTTATTTCTTCACTCACTCTCTTAGTTTGATGGAGAGTACCTCACAATTTGTTTGATTACTGCACAAGTGGCTATACAGGAGACAGGGCCAGGATCAATATCCCTGTTATAGGGTCAAACCCAACATCCTTGACTGTTAGTTACAGCCTGGCAGTATAAATAGGGCACTACTACATGCCAATATAACGCAATACATAGGACGGGGAGTTCACATCTGCTACAGCAGATTACCTAGCACTCCATCTCTGCTTCACCTACTCCTTATATCACCCCATGACTATATGTCAAGTGGATTACAAATGAGTAACTACTCTTAGCCCACACATATATACTGTTTCAGGAGTCATGTTGATTTTAATGTATGAGTGTGTTTTGTTTTTTTGTATATCTATTTTTAAATTATACTATTAAAAGTTATATTTTAACCAATTATACTATTAAAAGTTATATTTTAACCAATGCCCGTTAAGTACCGCCTTTAGAATCTGGGCATAGAGTGCTATACGTGCATACTGTCCTGTGGAAATTGTCCCATTTTCCACAATTTTCTTGTGTATATAACTTTTATGCACAAGCATCAATCCACATAGATTATTATATAAGACCAGTAGTGAGGAATCTTATTAGGATCCCCGTACACTACTCTCCAGACTAGATTACAAGTGGGGACTGCCTAATATAGTGCCATTGCTCAACTCTGTTTCTAAACCAACAGATGTTTGATTTTAGGCTCTCCGTGGAGGCCTGAGTCTTCATTGTCACACCACATGGTAAGCCCTATCCTCCACGCTAGGCCCAAAACACAGGGGCCTTCTCAGGGCACAACTGTCTTACAACAATACCTGGAGAACAGCATGAGGTAAGGAAACGGGCAAACTGGGGCATACGGACATACAAAAGAGAGTACACAGCCCACTAACTAATTTACAACATGGCCTACTAGTAATGTACAAGGGAGCCCAAGCCTTTTCTCCAGAGGCCTAGAGGCTACCTCACATACAAAGCCCATAGTTAAGTGCCTTACAACAGATTTCTACAAAGGCTTCCTACTAGATTGCTGAAATTGTTGAGGTATATGTTCTGGACTGTTCTACCCAATTAATTCCTCCCACACACAATTTGAGGAACTTTGTCCCACAAATCTTGAAATACCAGGCCTATTACAGACTCTGAAAGCTCTAATATTAACTGCGCCCACACACTTTGATGTTCCTTTTTGGAGGGAAGTATTCTGAGGTTAACTGACCACTTCAGGAAGACTCTTAGGTCACTGCATGTATTGCCTGCATGCTACATATTGCAACAATTTAGGCCTTGTTTGATGTTATATCTAGCAATTCATCTAGACTACTATTGTTAATATCAGGGTAAACCATATACTGTATTGTGTCTAGCTTACTTCGCTCCATATACAACGTTGTTCTCTTTGTGGTGGTCTCTAACCCTCTTTTCCCACTGTCTGGGCCTTCTCTCACCTCCCCCTTTCCCGTCTGGCTCGTCCAGGTGGTTCACTTCCTCCTCCCCATTCCCCTTCCCGCTGGGTCTTATCCCCCTACTCCCTGAGGTGGGAGACGGATCTTATCTCTGTTCTCTATTAACATCTCTCTAAACCTCACACTCCCTAACAAATCTTAAGACTACATAGCCTTGACTGATACTGTATTTGCTCACTCACTTAAACTAACTTTGTTTATACTAGGGTAAACTAGATATTTTACTGTTCTTTAATCTGCCTTGCATCATATGTAGATGTGTCCCCTTTTGCAGTGATCTCTAACCCTCCTTATTCTGTGTTTGGGCCTTCTCTCACCTTCCCCGTTCCCACCTGGCTTGTCCAGGTGGGTCACTTCCTCTTTCCTTTTTCTATTCCCGCTTGGTCATATCCCCCTGTTCCCTGAGGTGGGAGATGGGTTCTGTCTGTGATCTCTGCTAATATTTTCCTAAACCCTATAAATCTTAACAACTTATGAGACTGCATAGTGTAATACGGTAGATACTTGTTACACCGTTATATTGATTGGTATTGCCCAATGGTTTTGTCTGTGGCATTTCCTTGGCATTTGCCCCCTCATTGAGGCCTTACCCGATACTATTCTAGCCTTGGCAGAGTGTAGGTCTGCAAAGTGACTGTCACTACCCTTCGATTTAAATCATTTTGATTATTTAGATTCACTTGTGCCCATCTTCCCTTCCTTCCCCTACAAATATCCTTCTGCCCTAATTGACTACTTGAGGCAGATGATTAGCCCATCCCTACTGACCGCTATGGGAGGGTAATGGTCAGGAGATGCCACCCAGCCCTGTTCCATTTATCAATGTACCTTAATTGTTGAGTTCACTTTTATTCTGTCAACTAAAGGGGTAGATATATAAAGAAGAAAGAGTCGATCCGCTCCAGGAAGTAAAAAACAACTTTTATTCAAAACTTGTAGTTTTAAAAACACATACGGGAAGCACCTTCACAATGCAAGTTGCAGCAGGCAAAGCACTCGGCTTACGCGTTTCGGCTTAGTTAGCCGTAATCATAGCCTAATGTGCTATGCCTTCTTTCCCAATATAAAGGCACAAGACATACTATTATTGGCTAACACTTAAAATCAATCAATTAAATAATTAAATGTCTGCTGCAACATCTTAACCCTTTCTTAGCTACAGGTCTGGTTTGTACAACAACAATAAAGTTTGATGTTAAAAATTATTGCATAAAAAGCCTACATAATTATCTCAATTGTTAAGTAGGTTTGAAAAGAACTTTTAACTTGTATAGTAATTTGTTTAGAATGTTTAAACATTATGAGGGGTCTTATTCCTATTAACACCAATTTGGAATAAAATGTTATTTCTCTCAAACTCATTTGTCTTATTATTTTATATCTTGTTCTTTTAGGGGAGCATCTAATAGAATGATTGAACCGGGACTTTAGTATGTTGCCCTGAATAAAAGGCATACTCCATAGTACACAATTCATCTACTACTTTATAATGACTTACATCGACATTTGCCAATTAACTTATACAACAACATTTATACCTATCACAAACAAAAAAAATGTCCATCTATACCATCCACAAGTCTTAAGTGCAATAGTCCCACTTCACAGCCACTCGTATTCCATCCATCTAGAACTACATTTCATTCATACTAAGTTCATCATACTTTGTACCCTCGCAACCTGAACTTATCCAGTTACACACAATAAACTAGGTATGAGCCCTTTATTCACCACTGTGCCTATATATAATGACTAATAAGTCGGCTCACTGAAACATCCCTTATTAGTTTCTACAATTGCATTCAAAAATAGCCTAATTTGGACCATGTCAACCTAAAAACTATTTGACATTCATACTTGGCATAGATGAGAATAGATTTGTCGATTATAAAATAAAGGGCACTAATCTGATAAACTGTAACCTAGGATAATTGACAAGTTTAACCATGGATATTTTGTTAATACTAGAGATATTAAAAATGAATGAAACCTGGACAGGGCTTTTATTATTCCCAGAAGTTAATCATATTGTATTTTGAATTTAATCCCTTGGGTACTCGTGTTTCCAACTGGAAAATCCAATAGATTTCCCGTTTGGCCAGGAGTTGGTCCAGATCTCCTCCTCTTGTTGGCAACATCACCTTTTCTATTATACACCATTGGAAGGTACTGAGTTTACCCTCATGTTTGGTTGAAAAGTGCTGTACTAGGGGAGTTGTGGACTTACCCACATTTATTGTAGAGAGGTGTTCCCTGATCCTATTGTGCATGTCTCTTGAGGTTAACCCTACGTATTGTAGGTGACACTGATTACATGAGATAAGGTAAATCACGTAATTTGATTTGTAATTGACACAAGGCTGAATCTTATATTCTTTACCATTAACAAACGATGTGAAACTTTGTGTAACTTTTACATATTCACATGGTTTGCAATGTCTGCTACCACATTTATATGTGCCTAAATGTGTGAGCCAAGAGCTCACACTAGCTGTGGTTTTACATAATTGTGTTGGTGCTAGTATATTACCTAGTGTGGACCTAGTGTGGTACTCTTCTTATATGAGCATCTTACACCTTTATCAACCAAATTTTCCAATCTGTCATCTGCCTTTAAAATTGTGAAATGTTTCTTCACTATATTGCAGATTGACTGATACTGGGCACTGTACTGTGTTACAAAGTAAACACCTTCAAATTTCTCTTTTGTGGGCTTGTGTTTTTTGGACAATAAACTCTCTCTCGGGATAGAGTTAACTGCATTTCTTGCTTTGATAATATCCCGTACTGGATATTTTCTTTCTCTGAGTCTCTTACTCAAATCATTCGCTTCTACCTCAAACTCCCTCTCATTTGAGCAATTCCTCCTGATTTGTGAAAATTGTCCTTTAGCTATTGCATATCTTATCTGCCTGGGGTGACTGCTTTTACCATGTAACAAATTGTTTCCTGAGATTGGCTTACGGTACACACCTGTCTCAATGTGATCCCCTATGTTACCTGTTAGGGTCAAATCCCAAAAATGTATTTTGGTCATATTGGTTTTAAATGTGACGCGCAGGCCCACATCATTATCGTTTAAGTAACTGATAAATTTAGGTATTAGGTTGCAGTCACCCTTCCAGATGAACAGCAGATCGTCTATAAATCTGCGATACATTTTTATATTGTTTCTGAAGGGGTTGCCGTCTCCAAAAATGCGGCACCACTCCCATTTGCCTAGATATAAATTGGCATAAGATGGTGCAAATTTTGCACCCATGGCGGTGCCGCATTTTTGGAGATAGCAAACCCCTTTGAATTTGAAATAATTATGTGTAAGTAAAAAAGACACAGCTCTTACTACATACTTCTGGAACTCACTTGAGTAATCTGTGCACTTGTCTAGAAAAAAGGCCACTGCTGATATTACCTTGTCATGAGGTATAGACGAGTAGAGCGCTACAGCATCAACCGTGAGCCATGCGCTACTTTCCTCCCATCTTATACCTTGCAATATGTTAATCACATGAGTGGTGTCTCTCAAATATGCAGGCAGGGAAGTGACTAATGGCTGTAGAATAGAGTCTACCCATTGTGAGAGGTGCTCCAATAGTGAGCCAATCTCACTCACAAGATTCTGGTAACTCACAGGCTTATAGTGGGGAGGAAGATATGCAGGATTTTCATGAAGCATGTGATTTAGTGTCTTTACAAAATTTGGAATATGAATCTGTCCCATTAGGACAGGAAAAGAGTGTTGGCAATAAATTTAAGAACAAGTCAAAATTCTATCCTGTACAAAGCAGAGGTCCCATACTAGAAACCTTTCATCAGAGAGTAGAGAAGGATTTAGTTAAATTGGCACAAGATATGGGTAAACCAACCCACAATTTAACTAGCAAGGAAAATAAAGCACTTACTGCTCTTCAGAATAACCATGATTTGGTAATCCGCACAGCCGATAAAGGCGGATCAATCGTGGTTATGGACAGGAAAGATTATGTAGCGGAGGCGTTACGCCAACTTCAAAATCCACATGACTATGAAATTCTAAGGAGGGATCCCACGAATGAATTTGCTACGGAACTCAGTCAGCTTTTTGACGATGGCAGGGACCAGGGCTTCATAGATAAACAGACTTGTGAATATTTGGATGTAGAACATCCCATGATGCCCTGGTTCCACCATCTTCCAAAAGTGCACAAGTCTCTTGAACAGGTTAAGGGAAGGCCCATTGTGAGTGGGATTGGCTCACTATTGGAGCATCTCTCACAATGGGTAGACTCTATTCTACAGCCATTAGTCACTTCCCTGCCTGCATATTTGAGAGACACCACTCATGTGATTAACATATTGCAAGGTATAAGATGGGAGGAAAGTAGCGCATGGCTCACGGTTGATGCTGTAGCGCTCTACTCGTATGTATGTAGTAAGAGCTGTGTCTTTTTTACTTACACATAATTATTTCAAATTCGAAGGGGTTTGCTATCTCCAAAAATGCGGCACCGCCATGGGTGCAAAATTTGCACCATCTTATGCCAATTTATATCTAGGCAAATGGGAGTGGTGCCACATTTTTGGAGACGGCAACCCCTTCAGAAACAATATAAAAATGTATCGCAGATTTATAGATGATCTGCTGTTCATCTGGAAGGGTGACTGCAACCTAATACCTGAATTTATCAGTTACTTAAACGATAATGATGTGGGCCTGCGCTTCACATTTGAAACCAATATGACCAAAATAATTTTTTTGGATTTGACCCTAACAGGTAACATAGGGGATCACATTGAGACAGGTGTGTACCATAAGCCAATCTCAGGAAACAATTTGTTACATGGTAAAAGCAGTCACCCCAGGCAGATAAGATATGCAATAGCTAAAGGACAATCTTCACGAATCAGGAGGAATTGCTCAAATGAGAGGGAGTTTTAGGTAGAAGCGAATGATTTGAGTAAGAGACTCAGAGAAAGAAAATATCCAGTACGGGATATTATCAAAGCAAGAAATGCAGTTAACTCTATCCCGAGAGAGAGTTTATTGTCCAAAAAACACAAGCCCACAAAAGAGAAATTTGAAGGTGTTTACTTTGTAACACAGTACAGTGCCCAGTATCAGTCAATCTGCAATATAGTGAAGAAACATTTCACAATTTTAAAGGCAGATGACAGATTGGAAAATTTGGTTGATAAAGGTGTAAGATGCTCATATAAGAAGTGTACCACACTAGGTAATATACTAGCACCAACACAATTACGTAAAACTACAGCTAGTGTGAGCTCTTGGCTCACATATTTAGGCACATATAAATGTGGTAGCAGACATTGCAAACCATGTGAATATGTAAAAGTTACACAAAGTTTCACATCGTTTGTTAATGGTAAAGAATATAAGATTCAGTCTTGTGTCAATTGCAAATCAAATTACGTGATTTAAATGAGGAAAAAAGGAGGTCTGTAAATTAGCACAAAAATGGCTACCCTGAAAAAAAGAGAGGTTAGTTCCAAAATACCTCTGAACAATAACTATTAAAAACCAAATACAGGGTGCGCTAATGAAAGCTGCTAATATAGAGGATAGAATAAAACTAACAAATGCAGAGTTAGTGTTAAAAAACGAATGATGTTTATACCATAGAATATATTTTAATATATATAAATAAACCCTAATACATGTAAACTAACATTTGAAATACATAATATGTAAAATATAAAAAGAAAAAATGAAGATAAAACCACCGGTGGAAAAAAATATCAGGGGAACGAAATGAGAGTCTGTGGTAGGCTTTAAAAATGTATCCAAATAAACAAAGTTCATTGGTTAAAAATGCAAATGAAAAAATGTATAAAAATCAAATGAGAGCATGGAAAGCAGCTGAGTCAGTCTATGTGGCTGTATCAATGTAACTTTGCATCAATGTAACATTCGAAATAAAAGTTCCGTGGGTGGCTGAAAGGACAATCTGCATCAAAATGGAAAAGTCAGTGCCATAAATGATTCGTCTTACAAGTTAGACTCACCCAGAATACGAAGCTATTTTCTGTTATGCTTCTCCGTGTACAAGTGTAGTAGGTCCGATGTGAACACGTTAGACCCTTGATAGATAGGAAATTACCTTTCAGGTGAACAGTATCGCTCCAGCGTGTACTGTGGTTTGCCGGATTGTGCAGCGTGTGCGGGGTCACGTGATGGTTTGTTCCAATCAGATGCACGGATTACCGGGTGGTCTGTAGATCAGCGTGTAAGTGATGTCTGCAGATTCTAAGAGTCACAGTTAGCCAGGCTTGATGTTGTGAGATGGGAAACAATGTTACATTGCAGTTGGGATTGTTTTTGTAGAGTTCAAAATGGAAAACAACAGAGCGCTCTGTATGTTAAGTTAGACTTGGTAGTAAAAACAATCACAGTGTTGCGGATCAACGCGTTTCAGCTGGTGTATATTCAGCTGGTCATATAAGAAGAGTACCACACTAGGTCCACACTAGGTAATATACTAGCACCAACACAATTACGTAAAACCACAGCTAGTGTGAGCTCTTGGCTCACACATTTAGGCACATATAAATGTGGTAGCAGACATTGCAAACCATGTGAATATGTAAAAGTTACACAAAGTTTCACATCGTTTGTTAATGGTAAAGAATATAAGATTCAGCCTTGTGTCAATTACAAATCAAATTACGTGATTTACCTTATCTCATGTAATCAGTGTCACCTACAATACGTAGGGTTAACCTCAAGAGACATGTGCAATAGGATCAGGGAACACCTCTCTACAATAAATGTGGGTAAGTCCACGACTCCCCTAGTACAGCACTTTTCAACCAAACATGAGGGTAAACTCAATACCTTCCAATGGTGTATAATAGAAAAGGTGATGTTGCCAACAAGAGGAGGAGATCTGGACCAACTCCTGGCCAAACGGGAAATCTATTGGATTTTCCAGTTGGAGACACGAGTACCCAAGGGATTAAATTCAAAATACAATATGATTAACTTCTGGGAATAATAAAAGCCCTGTCCAGGTTTCATTCATTTTTAATATCTCTAGTACTAACAAAATATCCATGGTTAAACTTGTCAATTATCCTAGGTTACAGTTTATCAGATTAGTGCCCTTTATTTTATAATCGACAAATCTATTCTCATCTATGCCAAGTATGAATGTCAAATAGTTTTTAGGTTGACATGGTCCAAATTAGGCTATTTTTGAATGCAATTGTAGAAACTAATAAGGGATGTTTCAGTGAGCCGACTTATTAGTCATTATATATAGGCACAGTGGTGAATAAAGGGCTCATACCTAGTTTATTGTGTGTAACTGGATAAGTTCAGGTTGCGAGGGTACAAAGTATGATGAACTTAGTTTGAATGATATGTAGTTCTAGATGGATGGAATAATGGCTGTGAAGTGGGACTATTGCACTTAAAACTTGTGGATGGTATAGATGGACAACATTTTTTTTTTTGTGTGATAGGTATGAATGTTGTTGTATAAGTTAATTGGCAAATGGCGATGTAAGTCATTATAAAGTAGTAGATGAATTGTGTACTATGGAGTATGCCTTTTATAAAAGTATGCCTTTTATTCAGGGCAACATACTAAAGTCCCGGTTCAATCATTCTATTAGATGCTCCCCTAAAAGAACAAGATATAAAATAATAAGACAAATGAGTTTGAGAGAAATAACATTTTATTCCAAATTGGTGTTAATAGGAATAAGAACCCTCATAATGTTTAAACATTCTAAACAAATTACTATACAAGTAAATTACTATACAAGTTAAAAGTTCTTTTCAAACCTACTTAACAATTGAGATAATTATTTAGGCTTTTTATGCAATAATTTTTAACATCAAACTTTATTGTTGTTGTACAAACCAAACCTGTAGCTAAGAAAGGGTTAAGATGTTGCAGCAGACATTTAATTATTTAATTGATTGATTTTAAGTGTTAGCCAATAATAGTATGTCTTGTGCCTTTATATTGTGAATAAAGGCATAGCACATTAGGCTATGATTACGGCTCACTAAGCCGAAACGCGTAAGCCGAGTGCTTTGCCTGCTGCAACTTGCATTGTGAAGGTGCTTCCCGTATGTGTTTTTAAAACTATAAGTTTCGAATAAAAGTTGGTTTTTACTTCCTGGAGCGGATCGACTCTTTCTTCTTTATATATCTGCAACTTTCTCAGCAGATCCGTGTACGGAGTCCAGGACAGGAATGATATTTTGCCAGCACCTTTGACTTATTCCCCACAGGCTTCAGGTTACTTACAAGTGACGTCATCTGAGAAGCGCCGAGGAGAACCGCTAGAGAACGCCAAGGAGACAGATGCCGGTTGATGTGGCTCGCACTGCAGACACGCTGAGAAAGGGTGAGTGAGGTATGGAGCACAGCTCTCTTTGCACCGCAAGGAAAGCGGGAGGTCCTCCCACCTATAATCGCAAGTCTTGCTATGTGCTGAAGCCTATATTGACTTATATTTCAAACAATGGATTTGACCTGTGGGGATATATTAGAGGATTCGTATCTATTGTGAATCAAATACTTAGGAGGATTCGTTTGTAAACACGCACACACATTTCCTTTTGTTGACTAACTAAAGGGGTAACCATATATCACCCATATATATACACTCAATAAGCTTGCTCTCATCATCTGCCTATTGTACCTTAAAATGCCTCATACCTCCAGAAGGCACCCAAAGACTCTGGGAACTGTCAAAAAAACAGTCTTCGACCATTTTACCCAACCACCTAAAGAATCAGAGTAAAGATCAAATGATGGTCTCAGTGACTCAGAGTCATAAGGAGAAGGCTCTCAACACGATACACATCTCTCTGCCCAATCCCAACACTTTATTATTGAAGCTACTCTCAAAAAAATGTTTGCACGTCAAACACGTTCTATTACAAAGGAAATCCAGAGAAGCCACGCCGAACTTCAAAAAGATATTTCAGAGATAGGGGAGAGAGTAGCCGCTCTCCAAAGGAAGCAAGATGACATGGCCACAGATCAAACGAACATCTTAGCATACTCAGAAACCCTATCTGAACAACTAAACCAGCTTGCATTTTAAACTAGCTGATGTAGAGGATCGAGCCTGCAGAAACAATGTCCGGTTCCAAGGGATCCTGGAAGAAGTTCAACCTGCCGATCTTCAGAGTTACCTAAAGGAACTGCTTTGTATCCGAGAACAGTTTCACAGGAAAACCCAATAGACGTTATTGTCTGCTTCCACAGCTTCCTCTACAAAAACAAACTTATGCAGGCTGCTTTCAAAAAACTGCAGATGTTGCCTGACCTGTCGGCACACACACTAAAACACAGACGGCAATTTCAGCCAATTAAATTGACACTAGGAAGGGCAGGCATTAAATACAGATGGGGCTATCCAACCAAACTAATAATCACAAAAGACAATCAGACCTATACGGTTTCCACCTTACCTCAAGGGACCACTCTCCTTACATAGTGGGGCCTCTCAACTGATGTCTCATGAGACCTGCCTTCTACACAGTCCAAATTATGGGTCACTGCTCCTGAATGGTCTGCTAGGGCAGTGTTTTTCAACCAGTGTGCCGTGGCACACTAGTGTGCCATGAGAGATCCTCAGGTGTGCCGTAGCAGACTGACAACAGTGTGGGGGTGTCCCTCTTTCAAATTTTTAAATATTTATATGTCATGTATAGTTTGTAGGAGGCATGGCATGACAGCACAGTACAGTGTGTGTGTGTATATATATATATATATATATATATATATACATATATACTGTATTATATATCCTGTATTAGGCTGCAATGTGTGATTTTGTAAAGTTTTGGGATGGTGGTGTGCCACAGGATTTTTTTATGTAAAAAAGTGTGCCACGGCAAAAAAAGGTTGCAATCCCTGTGCTAGGGATTAAAGGCCAAAGAGACTGAAGACCCAACAGCTGCATGAACTCCCTCGACCCATACCCTTCCGCCCTGAGTCTAGGCTAGGATTGAGTCTTTATTTAAATTTCCTCCATTGAGTACCTCTTTCTTTACGAGGTCTGGAGGATGGCTCTGAGATGATAGAGTCACCTTTGATGTTGGCCAACAGGACGATGCTTCAATACAAAAGTTAAGTTGACATGGTTATTTGTTTACACTGTTTTCTATGGAGCAGGGTTGGCATAACACCAGATATGTTGCAAAATTACTTTGATGGAGGGTAACTGATGTTATTTATATTTTCTGTTTTTCTTCACACAAATGTTGCAGGATAAGCAATGTTGCTAAGATATACGCTTTGGTTGACTAATCTTATTTTTCCTTTCCCCTACTCGACCTCCTTACTTATGGAGCGAGCCGGGCTCCCACCTGTTCTGCAATAATCCTTCCCCCCCCCCACACCATGCAGCCCACGCCAGGGTATCGCCTAGGGGAACTACTTCCACCTCACCTAATCAATACATTACCCAGATCTAAGAACGTGACTGATCTCCCCCTCCTCTCCCACCCTTTTTTCCTATCTCCGTCTATCCAAAACGTCATACTCAATACGACTATACCTTGAATTCCGCGATTCCTCCTGACCTAAAGCTTTATAATAAGATCCAAAACATGAATCGCCTTAGATTCCTCACTCATAATACTAGGGGCCTCAATTCGCATTTTAAATGTAGATTACTAGCTCGCACTCTTAAATTCCCTAATACAGACGTAGTGTTCCTCCAGGAGACCCATTGGCAGCTAGATGCGCCACATAGATTCCATTCACATACATACACAACAATAGAACACTCTCCCTTTGCTAAGAAGGCTAGAGAAACTGCCATCCTGATACATAACAGGCTAGCATACGAACAAATCCAGGTGATCAGGGACTTTCAGGCCAGATACACACTTTTAGTTTGCAAACTAGACCATGTGTTATATATGCTAGTATCAATCTATCTGCCTAACTCGCGCCAATCCACATATCTTAGGAAAATTCTGCAATTAGTAGACCGATACAGGCAGGGCAGAGTTATCCTGGCAGGACCGCAAAACACTGACCCTGCACAGAAAAAATCCTCTATCTGATCCTCTTTCTTCACACTTCAAGACCATTATGTCCCAATATGGATATTTTGACATCTGGAGATCACTTCATCTGAAAGATATACTCATTACTCTCATTCGCACAAAACATATTCCAGACTAGACCACATATTCTGCCCAGCTAAAACCCTAGACTCAGTGACTCGCACTAACATCTCCCGTTGCTCTTGGTCAGACCACGATCTAGTTCTAGCGGACTTACACTCTGCCGATAGCCCTCCATTCAAGACTACCTGGAGCTTACCTCGTCACATTCTATCAGAAATCCCCTTTAGAGAGGAACTGAGACACAACATAAATGAACTAATCCAACAAAATTATAATGCACAGGTCACAGACGACATCCTTTGGGGGGCCGTCAAAGCGGCCATCAGAGGATACATTATCCGTAAGTAGGCTCACCTAAGAAGGCTTGCTGGACTTACCCTGGCCCAGACACATAATAAGCTTAGATTACTAGAAACCGTCAACCGCACCACCATAACAGAAGAAACATCTGCACAAATCACTGCCATCCAAGCCCATATTAGTGAACTAGAATTGCGCTGAACCCAATATAATCTTACAAAATGCAAACAAATATTCTAACATAAGGGTAACAAGGCTGACACTATGTTGGCTAACAAACTTCGCCATCGGAATAGCATCTCTCGCATACACCAAATTCAACATAACAAAAAATCACTTAGGCTGCCTTCACTGATTGGGGACTGCTTTGCAGACTATTATTCAAAACTGTATAACATTGAGGGAGGGGACAATAACCACCCCGCTTCGCCGCACAACATCCGACAATTTCTTAACTCTTTGAACCTCCCGACACTTACAACGGAACAACAAGACACACTTACTACCCCCTTCACTCTACTGGAACTTAAACAGACAATCAAAAATCTGAAACCCTTTAGGGCCCCTGGTCCGGATGGATTCCCTGCCCAATTCTATAAGACATACACACAAGAATTGCCCCCCCTACTCCTTAGATTCTTCAGCCTTGCAAGAGAGGAGGGTAGCTTCTGAAAAGAATTTGTAGTGGCTACCATTGTCATGATCCCTAAGCCAAACAAGGACCCCACCCATTGTTTCAATTACAGGCCCAAAATCTACTCTAAACTCTTGGCGAATCGTATTTGTTAGCTCTTGCCTATTTTGTATTCCTGATCATGTGGGCTTTATCCACAATCGAGAAGGACCTGACAATACCAGGCGTCTTATTAATGTAATTTGTGAATTGATTAGAATGAATAAGCCTTTCTCGGTTATCTCTTTAGATGCTGAGAAGGCTTTTGAACGGGTCCGATAGGCCTACCTTTGGGAAACTCTTAATGCCTTTAAGTTCCCTCCTGCAATTTGTCTGCCGACAGCCATAGTCAGGGGTCTGGGATTTCAATCCCTGCCATTTTTGATGCCCCCTGTCCCCTCTACTGTTTTCCCTGGCAGTTGAACCTCTGGCAGAGCAAATACGTTCAGATCAGGGAATGGAGGGGATCACACTATTTGGAACAAAACACACAAAGTCGCACTATTTGCCGACGACATTACCATATTCTCCGCAGATCCTGCGCATACTATTCCGAGACTTCTGTCGATCCTTGAGGAATTTGGTGACCTCTCCATTTACAAGCTTAATACTTCAAAAACTGAGATATACTGGTGAGGATACTCCCAGGACTATATTCTATATTAATAAATTTAACTTTACTTGGACGACCGAGCAGGTTATCCACCTTGGAGTTAGGTTATCCAACAACGTAGCTCAGATGGTCAAAGATAATTACCTCCCACTTTTAGCAGAACTAAGAACCCTGAAGCATAATTGGGACCATAAGTCCATCTCTTGGATGGATCGAATTACTTCCCTTAAAATTTCTTTCCTCCCAAAGCTCACCTACCTTTTTAGATGCCTCCCGATTAGGGTGCCCACACACCTTCTTTTACAATTCCAAAGTGAATTCACAAACTTTATTTGGCAGGGAAAACCTCGCAGAATTGCCCACCTAAGCCTACAATAACCTATTAACCTTGGCGGTCTGGCCTCCCCATCTATCGTAAAGTATTATGATTGAGCAATGCTTACACATATATCCCAATCATTGAATGTCTTTCTATCTGGGATAAGATTCGTAACCATCATCTAATAGCGCCTCACCCCTCTCCTGTTACTTCTGTTGCTGGGTAGTGGAAACACACCCTAACACCTGGGCTCGCTTAAGTATTACACAAGTATCTGACTTTTGGTCTACGGCCCATAAAGATAGATTCATTGCGCTAGATCAACTAGAAAACCACACTGGTATTGCACCCTTCCTTCACTTCGAACTCACTAGGATTAAAAGTTTCCTCACAAGCTGGGGATTTGTCCCCAACTCCTCCCGTCCCCTTACCCCATGGGAGTCCATCTGGCACAGGGGTCATAGGTTGTTCAAACCATTGTCAACGCATTACAATTTATTAGAGGGTACCATACCTCCAGAACTAGCAAGTCACCTACTTAGATGGGATGCCCTCCTACAAATACTCATCCCAGCAGACACCTGGCAGAGGTCCCTCACACTGACTAAAAAAACACTGCACTGCATAACAATGTTCGAGACATATTACAAAGTTATATCTCACTGGTACCTTGTCCCTACGAGACTATCCAAGATGTTTCCGGGAACTTCCCCCCTCTGTTGGCGGAAGTGTGGCCTTCCGGGAGATATGCTCCATACATGGTGGGAATGCCCAAAAATCAAATCCTTATGGAATTTGTGTTTGTCTACTCTCTCAAGATTGGAGATCCGGATACCTAAAACTCCAGCCACAGCCCTCCTCCATTTAGACTTACATACTCTCCCTAAGCACTGTAGTCTACTATGCATTTTCCTCCTGTCCTCCATCAAAACTAAGGAATCTCCACCAATATAGGCTGAAATTCTGAACACAATGGCATATCTGTACACCATGGAAAAAGATATACACCACTCACTTAATAGATCCAACTTATTTGAATTGGCCTGGGCTGACTGGAAGGATGAGTTTAGCACTCTTTGGCAGCCCCCGCCAATTACCTGCCCTCCCCAGATACTTGAGATTTCACTGTAATGCAATGATTCTATTTCTATGTCTATGTTGGAACTGTTCAATTAAAGCTCCCTTCCAATATTAAGATATTAAGGAAGGGTTACCTATAGTATCAATGTTTTGATCACATCCAGAACTGGACCTGTGTGTCCATACCTCATTTTCTCTTTCATTTGGAATATCTGTATTGATAAACTCCCTAATAACTAAACTATATAGCATTATAAACATGAATAAATGATGTGCCTGTAACACCCTCTCCTACAAATGTAAATCAGAACTATTATTTAGTTTAATGAGAAAAACTGAGCATTGGGATATCCAGTAAAATAAGTCTTCTGTGGCTGATGATGCAGCACTAGATGCTGAGTTGAAGAGGTTGGAGTTAACATCTCAACCCTCTGTAGAGAGAAAGTTCACAAATATTCTGTGTAGAATGTCCAAAATAACTTTTATTATGAGGCAAAGAGAGACATAGTTATATGATAGATTATTATACTTTAGCATGTATATATAATGTGCATTTCTAATCCAGAAAAAGGATTCTTTTAAGTATCTTTTTAAAGGATGTATGATACACGTGTGGTAACTATCTCAGTGCTCTAAGCTGTCAATTGTGTAACAGATAAATTATACAATATGAGGTATCATATTTAGTGATGTTGCGAACCTAAAATTTTGAACTTCTGCAAAAGTTGGCGAACCGGGCGAACCGCCATAGACTTCAATAGGCAGGCGAATTTTAAAACCCACAGGGACTCTTTCTGGCCACAAAAGTGATGGAAAAGTTGTTTCAAGGGGACTAACACCTGGACTGTGGTATGCCGGAGGGGGATCCATGGCAAACTCCCATGGAAAATTACATAGTTGATGCAGAGTCTGGTTTTAATCCATAAAGGACATAAATCACCTAACATTCCTAAATTGTTTGGAATAACGTGCTTTAAAACATCAGGTATGATGTTGTATCGTTCAGGTAGTGTAAGGGTTTTTTTTTTTAAATGTACACTACTGTTTTAGCAGATATGACTTGCACTGGTGTGACACTGTGCCCTGGCAGGACCTGGAACGCACACGTGTGAGGGAAACTGACTGCTATTATTTCACAGTAAAAAAAGGTTTTGTTTTTTTTAAAATGTATGTACACTACTGTTTTAGTAGATATGACTTACACTGGTGTGACACTGTGCCCTGGCAGGACCTGGAGCGCACACGTGTGAGGGAAACTGACTGCTATTATTTCACAATAAAAAAGGTGTTTTTTTTTTAAATGTATGTACACTACTGTTTTAGCAGATATGACTTGCACTGGTGTGACACTGTGCCCTGGCAGGACCTGGAACGCACACGTGTGAGGCAAACTGACTGCTATTATTTCACAGTAAAAAAAGGTTTGTTTTTTTTTTTTAAATGTACACTACTGTTTTAGCAGATATGACTTGCACTGGTGTCACACTGTGCCCTGGCAGGACCTCAAACGCACACGTGTGAAGGAAAATGACTGCTATTATTTCAAATTAAAAAAGTTTTTTATTTTATTTTAAATGTACACTACTTTTTTAGCAGATATGACTTGCACTGGTGTCACACTGTGCCCTGGCAGGACCTCAAACGCACACGTGTGAAGGAAAATGACTGCTATTATTTCAAATTAAAAAAAGTTTTTTTATTTCATTTTAAATGTACACTACTTTTTTAGCAGATATGACTTGCACTGGTGTCACACTGTGCCCTGGCAGGACCTCAAACGCACACGTGTGAAGGAAAATGACTGCTATTATTTCAAATTAAAAAAAGTTTTTTTTTTTATTTAAATGTACACTACTGTTACACCAGATATGAGTGGTGGCACTGGGCAAGTGGGCACAGTATACGCTGTGAGCCTGAGCTGGCAGGCAGGCTGCAATTAGATTACACAGGGAGAAAAAAAAAAAGCAGACTGATGTTCTAGCCCTAAAAAGGGCTTTTTGGGGTGCTGTCCTTACAGCAGAGATCAGATGAGTCCTTCAGGACTATAGTGGACACTGAATACACTAGCCTAGCTATCGATTTCCCTATTAAGGGGTCGATTCGATATAAATCGTCGCCCGCAAAAGCCGGCGACTCCAATATTTGCGCGGATTTGGTATCACATATACAGCGTAACCTAGAAGTTACGCCCGTATATTTCTGCCGTCGCCCGCAGTTTTTTGGGCCATAGGCAGGTATACCAAACCCGCGCAGTTTGGTATCCAATATGCAGCGTAAGGACTTACGTGGCGAAAATGGAGAAAACTTACTCCATTTTCACCTCGCCACAAAAAGCAGCCGTAAGAAGCCTTACGCTGACTATTGGAGCCCCGTAACTCCCTAAACTAACTAGAAAATAAACCTAACACCTAACGCATGCGCAATGTCTATCTCCCTTTCAACCGCGATCCCCCCCCCCCCCCCTGAAATCCCTAATAAAGTTATTACCCCCTAAACCGCCGCTCCCGGACCCCGCCGCCATCTACATAAACTAACCCCCTACTGTGAGCCTCTAAAATCGCCGCCATCTACCTTATCTATCCCCTAATCTGACCCCTTACACCGCCGCCACCTATATAAAAATTATTAACCCCTAATGTAAGCCCCTTACACCGCCGCCATCTCTATTAAAATGATTAACCCCTAATTTAATCTACCTACCCCGCCGCCAGCTATATTATCTATATTAACCCTAAGTATATTATAGTTAATATAGGTATTACATTATATATATTAACTATATTAACCCTAATTATATTAGGGTTAATATAGTTAATATAGTTACTATAGTATTTATATTAACTATATTAACTCTATCTAACCCTAACTAAATTTATATTACATTAATCTAATTCATTTATAAACTAAAATATTCCTATTTAAATCTAAATACTTACCTATAAAATAAACCCTAAGATAGCTACAATATAATTAATAATTACATTGTAGCTATGTTAGGGTTAATATTTATTTTACAGGTAAATTGTTAATTATTTTAACTAGGTATAATAGATATTAAATAGTTATTAACTATTTAATATCTACCTAGTTAAAATAATTACCCAATTACCTGTAAAATAAATCCTAACCTAAGTTACAAATACACCTACACTATCAATAAATTTAATAAACTACAAACATCTATCTAAAAATACAATTAAATTAACTAAACTAAATTACAAAAAAAAAAAACACTAAATTACAAAAAATAAAAAAAAGATTACAAGATATTTAAGCTAATTACACCTATTCTAAGCCCCCTAATAAAATAATAAACCCCCAAAATAAAAAAAATTCCCTGCCCTATTCTAAATTTAACAAATTTCAAAGCTCTTTACCTTACCAGCCCTTAAAAGGGCCTTTTGTGGGGCATGCCCCAAAGAATTCAGCTCTTTTGCATACAACAAATACAATACCCCCCCCCCCCATTACAACCCACCACCCACATACCCCTATTCTAAACCCACCCAAACCCCCCTTAAAAAAGCCTAACACTACCCCCCTGAAGATCTCCCTACCTTGTCTTCACCACACCGGGCCGAGCTCCTGATCCGATCCGGGCGATGTCATCCTCCAAGCGGCAAAGAAGAATTCTTCCTCCGGCGACGTCTTCCTCCAAGCGGCAGCAAAGTCTTCATTCTTCCGGCGGCATCTTCAATCTTCTTTCTTCGCTCCGCCGCCGCGGAGCATCCATCCCGGCCGACTGCTGAACTTGGAATGAGGTACCTTTAAATGACGTCACCCAAGATGGCGTCCGCCGAATTCCGATTGGCTGATAGGATTCTATCAGCCAATCGGAATTAAGTTAAAAAAATCTGATTGGCTGATTGAATCAGCCAATCAGATTCAAGTTCAATCCGATTGGCTGATCCAATCAGCCAATCAGATTGAGCTCGCATTCTATTGGCTGTTCCGATCAGCCAATAGAATGCGAGCTCAATCTGATTGGCTGATAGATTTTTTTAACTTAATTCCGATTGGCTGATAGAATCCTATCAGCCAATCGGAATTCGGCGGACGCCATCTTGGATGACGTCATTTAAAGGTACCTCATTCCAAGTTCAGCAGTCGGCCGGGATGGATGCTCCGCGGCGGCGGAGCGAAGAAAGAAGATTGAAGATGCCGCCGGAAGAATGAAGACTTTGCTGCCGCTTGGAGGAAGACGTCGCCGGAGGAAGAATTCTTCTTTGCCGCTTGGAGGATGACATCGCCCGGATCGGATCAGGAGTTCGGCCCGGTGTGGTGAAGACAAGGTAGGGAGATCTTCAGGGGGGTAGTGTTAGGCTTTTTTAAGGGGGGTTTGGGTGGGTTTAGAATAGGGGTATGTGGGTGGTGGGTTGTAATGGGGGGGGGGTATTGTATTTGTTGTATGCAAAAGAGCTGAATTCTTTGGGGCATGCCCCACAAAAGGCCCTTTTAAGGGCTGGTAAGGTAAAGAGCTTTGAAATTTGTTAAATTTAGAATAGGGCAGGGAATTTTTTTTATTTTGGGGGTTTATTATTTTATTAGGGGGCTTAGAATAGGTGTAATTAGCTTAAATATCTTGTAATCTTTTTTTTATTTTTTGTAATTTAGTGTTTGTTTTTTTTTGTAATTTAGTTTAGTTAATTTAATTGTATTTTTAGATAGATGTTTGTAGTTTATTAAATTTATTGATAGTGTAGGTGTATTTGTAACTTAGGTTAGGATTTATTTTACAGGTAATTGGGTAATTATTTTAACTAGGTAGATATTAAATAGTTAATAACTATTTAATATCTATTATACCTAGTTAAAATAATTAACAATTTACCTGTAAAATAAATATTAACCCTAACATAGCTACAATGTAATTATTAATTATATTGTAGCTATCTTAGGGTTTATTTTATAGGTAAGTATTTAGATTTAAATAGGAATATTTTAGTTTATAAATGAATTAGATTAATGTAATATAAATTTAGTTAGGGTTAGATAGAGTTAATATAGTTAATATAAATACTATAGTAACTATATTAACTATATTAACCCTAATATAATTAGGGTTAATATAGTTAATATATATAATGTAATACCTATATTAACTATAATATACTTAGGGTTAATATAGATAACATAGCTGGCGGCGGGGTAGGTAGATTAAATTAAGGGTTAATCATTTTAATAGAGATGGCGGCGGTGTAAGGGGCTTACATTAGGGGTTAATAATTTTAATATAGATGGCGGCGGTGTTAGGGGCTCACTTTAGGGGGTTATAGATATAATATAGCTGGCGGCGGGGTACGGGAGCGGCGGTTTAGGGGTTAATAACTTTATTAGGTTGCGGCGGGGTAAAGGAGCGGCGGTTTAGGGGTTAATAGCTTTTTTATTGTTAGGCTAGTGAGGGGGGATAGCGGATAGAGGGTTAGACAGTGCGGGCTATGTTAGGGAGGCGTGTTAGACAGTGCGGGCTATGTTAGGGAGGCGTGTTAGACAGTGCGGGTGTTTTAAACTTTAGTCAGGTTTTATAGGCGCCGGCAGTTTCTAACGTGGCGCAAGTCACTGGCGACGCCAGAAATTTGTACTTACGCAGATTTCTGGACATCGCTGGTTTGTGAGACTTACGGCACGTTAGCATCTGACGGCGACCTATATGGGATGGCTCGAGTTGCGAGCTGAAACTGCGGGCGACGCCAGTTCCCTCGCTTGCGCCGCAAACTGCGATCGATATCGGATCGCGCCCTAAATCAGCAGCAGCTACACTGTCCCTCCTCTCACTAAGAATGCAGGCTCTGAATGAATCTAAAATGGATGCTGTCCAGGAGGTAAATGGGTCTGGGAGGGAGTGTCTGCTGCTGATTGGCTATAATGTGTCTTGTGACTGTGAGCTACAGGGTCAAAGTTTACTCAATGATGACAAATAGGGGGCGGATCGAACATTGCATATGTTCGCCGTCCGCTGCGAACGCGATCATGCTATGTTCGCTGTGAACTATTCGCAGCAGAACTGTTCACGACATCACTAATCATATTATAATTAGTAATGGCAACAGTAGGGTTTCTGTAAAACTGGTATGGCATGAAAAGTCATAAGGATTACTTTGATGCTCAAATAATGTATTAATGTTAATGTCTTGTATTTATAAAATAACGGGTAATGTATTTCACCAATACATAAATTAAAAAAAATAGCACAGTTAGAGTCAGATTACAAGTGGAGCGATATCGTTAGCGCAAGGAGCGTAAACCCGATTGTGAGATTGCAGTGTTTTTTACGCTCAAATCTATATTACAAGAGGTGTGCTGTTAAAATTACCGTGAATTTGTTTATGCAAGCTTGCAGCAATTTACGCTGTCCATATTTTCTATGGGTTGCGAAGAGCGGAAATATTTGCTCGTATTACAAGTTGAAAGTAAATGCAATCAAACAAGCGCAGTTGCATTTACCACTAAAACTTTTAATGCAACCTTGTCCGGATGAAACAATTGCACTAAACTAAACTATGAACCCCTAAACCGCCACCCCTACATACCAAACTACCTCTTTACACTATTAAACCCTAAACCGCCACACACACCACCGCAAAGTAAGCTTCTACACTGTTAACCCCTAAGCCACAAGCCCCCCATATCGCAAACTACCTATGTACACTATTAACCCCTAAACCACCACACATCACAAACTAAACCTTTACACTGTTAACACCTAAACCGCCAGCCCCCCAACACAACATAACAGGGCCGCCACTAGAAATTTTGGGGCCCCTGACTTGACCATTGATCAGCCCCCCCCCCCTCCTTTGACCTGCAATTTTTGACCAAGTGACTAAAACGTATATGCACTTTATTCTTAAGTGTCTATTTAAACTTGGAAATGTTGTAAAGGTAGTAACATACACTGAAACACACACACACACTCACACATAAGGATTCACACATAGACACTCTAGCAAACACGCAAAGAAACTCAGACACAGACACCCAAACAGACACTTAGCACTTGTTTACATTGACCTGACAAGTAATGAGGTAAACTACAGTTTTGTAAAAAAAAAAGGAGATTTAGAAAACAAAATTTGGAGTTCTGATTATCTTTTTGTAAAGGAAGATGCCAACTAAATGATGACAACAGCATGTAGTGACTGAAAGGAAGGGCCCTGAGCTGCCTAAACAATAATTTAAAGGTTAAATGGTATATTGGTGACTTCCGGAAAGGTCTCATTAGTCTCAAAGTCTGTAGAAAGATGTGAATAATCAGTAGTAAAGTCAAAATATCCTAAAAAGGAACAGACAATGGACACACGCACACACAAACTCAAACTTGCACATACATCCAAGGAAACACCAACAGAGACAGCCTCAGAAAACACACAAAGACATACACACACACACACAGAGACACCCACAGAAAACACAGAAAGACATACATACACACCCTCACAGAGACACCCACAGAAAATACACACCCTCACAGAGACATCCACAGAAAACACAGATATACATACACACACACACACAACACACCCTCACAGAGACATCCACAGAAAACACAGATATACACACCCACCCTCACAGAGGCATCCAGAGAAAATACACAAAGACAAACACACGCCCACCCTCACAGAGACACCCATAGAAAAAGCTCAAAGACATATGCACACACCCTCACAGACATCCACAGAAAATGCACAAAGACATACACACCCACCCTCACAGAGATACCAACAGAAAAAAATACATACACACTCATAGAGACACAAACCAAAGCACAAAGACATAAACACAGACACTCACAGAAGGAAACATTTATGCACCTTGCATCCCCTAAATCAACAGTGTGTGACATGCATGATAAAAAAAAAATGCAGAAATTTACGGCTAGATTTAGAGTTTGGCGGCCAAAGGGGTGCGTTAGCTACGCATGCTTTTTTTCTCCCGCACCTTTTAAATACCGTTGGTATTTAGAGTTCACAGAATGGCTGGGTTTTCAGGGCGTTAGGCTCCAAAAAGGGAGCGTAGAGCATAATTTAACGCCACTGCAACTCTAGATACCAGCGGTGCTTACGGACGCGGCCAGCTTCAAAAACGTGCTCGTGCACGATATCCCCATAGAAAACAATGGGGCAGTTTGAGCTGAAAAAAAACACCTGCAAAAAAGCAGCGTTCAGCTCTTAACGCAGCCCCATTGTTTCCTATGGGGAAACACTTCCTACGTCTGCACCTAACACTCTAACATGTACCCCGAGTCTAAACACCCCTAACCTTACACTTATTAACCCCTAATCTGCCGCCCCCGCTATCGCTGACCCCTGCATATTATTATTAACCCCTAATCTGCCGCTCCGTATACCGCCGCTACCTACATTATCCCTATGTACCCCTAATCTGCTGCCCCTAACACTGCCGACCCCTATATTATATTTATTAACCCCTAATCTGCCCCCCACAACGTCACCGCCAGCTACCTACAATAATTAACCCCTAATCTGCCGATCGGAGCTCACCGCTACTATAATAAATGTATTAACCCCTAAAGCTAAGTCTAACCCTAACACCCCCCTAAGTTAAATATAATTTTTATCTAACAAAATAAATTAACTCTTATTAAATAAATTATTCCTATTTAAATCTAAATACTTACCTGTAAAATAAACCCTAATATAGCTACAATATAAATTATAATTATATTGTAGCTATTTTAGGATTAATATTTATTTTACAGGCAACTTTGTATTTATTTTAACCAGGTACAATAGCTATTACAATAGCTATTAAATAGTTAAGAACTATTTAATAGCTACCTAGTTAAAATAATTACAAAATTACCTGTAAAATAAATCCTAACCTAAGTTACAATTAAACCTAACACTACACTATCAATAAATAAATTAAATAAAATACCTACAATTATCTACAATTAAACCTAACACTACACTATCAATAAATAAATTAAATACAATTCCTACAAATAAATACAATTAAATAATTAAATAAACTAACTAAAGTACAAAAAATAAAAAAGAACTAAGTTACAAAAAATAAAAAAATATTTACAAACATTAGAAAAAAATTACAACAATTTTAAACTAATTACACCTACTCTAAGCCCCCTAATAAAATAACAAAGACCCCCAAAATAAAAAAATGCCCTACCCTATTCTAAATTACAAAAGTTCAAAGCTCTTTTACCTTACCAGCCCTTAAAAGGGCCCTTTGCGGGGCATGCCCCAAAGAATTCAGCTCTTTTGCCTGTAAAAAAAAACATACAATACCCCCACCAACATTACAACCCACCACCCACATACCCCTAATCTAACCCAAACCCCCCTTAAATAAACCTAACACTAAGCCCCTGAAGATCTTCCTACCTTGTCTTCACCATGCCAGGTATCACCGATCGTTCCAGGCTCCGAAATCTTCATCCAAGCCCAAGCGGGGGCTGGCGATCCATAATCCGGCGGCTGAAGAGGTCCAGAAGAGGCTCCAAAGTCTTCATCCTATCCGGGAAGAAGAGGCGATCCGGACCGGCAACCATCTTGATCCAAGCGGCATCTTCTATCTTCATCCGATGACGACCGGCTCCATATTGAAGACCTCCACCGCGGACCCATCTTCTTCTTCCGATGACTTCCCGACGAATGACGGTTCCTTTAAGGGACATCATCCAAGATGGCGTCCCTCGAATTCCGATTGGCTGATAGGATTCTATCAGCCAATCGGAATTAAGGTAGGAAAATTCTGATTGGCTGATGGAATCAGCCAATCAGAATCAAGTTCAATCCGATTGGCTGATTCAATCAGCCAATCAGATTGAGCTCGCATTCTATTGGCTGTTCCGATCAGCCAATAAAGATAGAAGATGCCGCTTGGATCAAGATGGTTGCCGGTCCGGATCGCCTCTTCTTCCCGGATAGGATGAAGACTTTGGAGCCTCTTCTGGACCTCTTCAGCCGCCGGATTATGGATCGCCAGCCCCCGCTTGGGCTTGGATGAAGATTTCTGAGCCAGGACGGATCGGTGTGATACCCGGCAAAGTGAAGATAAGGTAGGAAGATCTTCAGGGGCTTAGTGTTAGGTTTATTTAAGAGGGGTTTGGGTTAGATTAGGGGTATGTGGGTGGTGGGTTTTAATGTTGGGGGGGTATTGTATGTGTTTTTTTTACAGGCAAAAGAGCTAAATTCTTTGGGGCATGCCCCACAAAAGGTCCTTTTAAGGGCTGGTAAGGTAAAAGAGCTTTGAACTTTTTTAATTTAGAATAGGGTAGGGCATTTTTTTATTTTGGGGGGCTTTGTTATTTTATTAGGGGGCTTAGAGTAGGTGTAATTGTTGTAATATTTTTCTTACGTTTGTAAATATTTTTTTATTTTTTGTAACTTAGTTCTTTTTTATTTTTTGTACTTAAGTTAGATTATTTAAATGTATTTATTTGTAGGTATTGTATTTAATTAATTTATTGATAGTGTAGTGTTAGGTTTAATTGTAACTTAGGTTAGGATTTATTTTACAGGTAATTTTGTAATTATTTTAACTAGGTAACTATTAAATAGTTATTAACTATTTAATAGCTATTGTACCTTTTTAAAATAATTACAAAGTTACCTGTAAAATAAATATAAATCCTAAAATAGCTACAATATAATTATAATTTATATTATAGCTATATTAGGGTTTATTTTACAGGTAAGTATTTAGCTTTAAATAGGAATAATTTATTTAATAATAGTTAATTTATTTCGTTAGATTTAAATTATATTTAATTTAGGGGGGTGTTAGGGTTAGGGTTAGACTTAGCTTTAGGGGTTAAAAAATTTATTAGAATAGCGGTGAGCTCCGGTCGGCAGATTAGGGGTTAATGTTTGAAGTTAGGTGTCGGCGATGTTAGGGAGGGCAGATTAGGGGTTAATACTATTTATTATAGGGTTATTGAGGCGGGAGTGAGGCGGATTAGGGGTTAATAACTTTATTATAATAGCGGCGTGGTCCAATTGGCAGATTAGGGGTTAATAAGTGTAGGCAGGTGGAGGCGACTTTGAGGGGGGCAGATTAGGGGTTAATAAATATAATATAGGGGTCGGCGGTGTTAGGGGCAGCAGATTAGGGGTACATAAGTATAACGTACCTTGCGGCAGCGTGCGGACGGCAGATTAGGGGTTAAAAAAATTTAATAGAGTGGCGGCGATGTTGGGGGACCTCGGTTTAGGGGTACATAGGTAGTTTATGGGTGTTAGTGTACTTTAGAGCACAGTAGTTAAGAGCTTTATAAACCAGCGTTAGCCCAGAAAGCTCTTAACTACTGTTTTTTTTCTGCGGCTGGAGTTTTGTCGTTAGATTTCTAACGCTCACTTCAGCCACGACTCTAAATACCGGCGTTAGAAAGATCCCATTGAAAAGATAGGATACGCAATTGACGTAAGGGGATCTGCGGTATGGAAAAGTCGCGGCTGGAAAGTGAGCGTTAGACCCTTTAATGACTGGCTCTAAATACCAGAGGGCGGTAAAAACCAGCGTTAGGAGCCTCTAACGCTGGTTTTGACGGCTACCGCCCAACTCTAAATCTAGGCCATAGAGATCACTTTTTAAAGAATCATATTTGTAAATGTGCAAACAAAAATAATTCTGTGAATTCAAAATTGTACATTAATGATCTGGGTAGATGGCTAGATGAAGAAAAGTACTTTTAAAAGGTTGACATATGTTTGTTTGATATTTTCCCCAACCGAGAGCACCACTTCAAATATAGTGTACAAATGTTCCCATATGTCAGCTGCACTTGTAGATTTTGAAAATGCTGTACTCTATATGGTCTTGGTGGAACCATAAGCTGTGGTACTCATACCATTAGATCTGTTTAAATGCAGGATTTAAGCTTGTTGGTATGTATTTCAAAATTAAGTCAGCTGTAGAGTAAACTGAACAGTTTTAAGTTAACCTGTCTCATTTCCAACACTGAGCAATCTTAGTCTGAGAGTATAACATGTTATGCAGATGTAAATATCTTAGATAAAGTGCCTCCTTGTAACTGGAAAGTCCTTGCATAAAGGGGCAGTAAACTGGAATGTAATATATATCATTTGTGTATTGAGGAGGTAACATTTCTGCATGGTTTTAAATATAGAATTTCTACAGCATTGTCAAATAATCATAAATACACTGCTGCTAAAAAAATTGTTTTTATGGACCCCTGGCCCCACCATACAACTACTACCACACTGAAGTTACCATCTTAAATTGCACAAAGAAATAAAAAACATTTGCTAAGTAATTCCTACCTCCTCTGCAAATGAAAGTGATCAGCTGTCTGACTCAGGCACACACACAAAGTGCCAAGTCTGTCTCACACTGTGCATAGTTGTTTAGTGCACACTCAGAAATCCTCTCAAATGCTAATACTTTACTCCTTGTAATGACATTTCCCATGCTCAATTAGCACTCTGCTGTAGTACCCACTGGTGGCTGCCAAAATGTAAAACAATTTTTTTTTTTTTTTTTTTTAGTTCTTGCCTCATGCCCCCCCCCCCTAGCCCATTGGGCCCCTGACAGGAGTCACCCCTGTCACCCCCTGATGGCGGCCCTGCAACATAACCCACTAACATCTAAACCCCTTAACCTAACACCCCCTAAGTTAACACAAAATAGATTAAACTTTACCAAAAAAAATAACTACCTTTAAAAAATTAAAAACTTACCTGTTAAAGTAAAAAAAACAAAAAACCTGGAGGTTTAGGGGTTAATAGTGTAGTGTGGACTTTGCAGTGGGGGGGCTGGCAGTTTAGGGGTTAATAGTGTAGTGGGGAAGGGTTAGCCAGTTAAGGGGTTATTAGAGATGGGGCTTAAGGTGATTTGGGTTTGCGCAATTAGGGCATTTCTCTTCATTGACTTCTATGGGGAAATAGGTTATTGCACGCACAATATTCTAATTGCACTAGAAGTAAGCTGTTTGCTAATATTGTATAAAGGTAAGTCATTCCAAAGTATTAGCTTGTTTCTTTTTTCAATGTCCATTAATGTGATCTTCTGCTAGTTTTCTTCCTTTAGGGGTAATGATTTTGGCTTTTTTGATATCACAGTTTAATCTAGAAGTACCACTTATGATATTCCTAAAACTCCCTGTGTTTGTATTATAAGATAATGTTTCCAGTACGTAGCTTGTGACAGTCTATTGGTCTTTATTACTACACATTTCCACATTTCAGATTATAATGTACAGGCATTTTTATTCTTAATATCATAGATATGGCATACTCACAAGCTGTAGTCTAGTTCCATGCCAAGACAGCTCCTTTTCTCATTGCAAGATGGTTCCACTGTAGATAAAAGACTACCATACAAGTTACAAAATTAAATGATAAAACCTATTGAAAACATCAAAAGTCTATTTCCCAATAATGGGCTAAATTACAAGTGGAAAAACTGAACAAAGCAGTTATAAGGGGTTAAAGTGAGCGGATGTGGGTGTTAGAAAAAAAACGGCACTGAAAAGTGCCTTTACATAGAGTTGAATGGGGACTATGTTTTCACTGTTAATATATATGTATATGCTAATATACATATATACAGTATGTTTGTGTTAATATGTGTATTTTAAAATTTAAACACATAAATATATCTCTATATTCATATACATATATATTTTTAATTTGTTGCCCAATGCTACGCTAGGTGTTTTGCTGTGTCTCACGCCATGAGAATGAGGCTCCCATTGGAGCCTGTGGAAGTGCACTCTCATGAGCGCAAGGCTTCCAGACAATGCAAACACGAGAACGTGTTTGCATTGCGCCTAACTTGTAATACCAGTGCACATTTGTGTCCCCTGGTATTACTGAGTGGAGTGCAAATATAGCGCTCGCGATAGTGCAATTCTGCACTCCACTCATAATCTAGGCCAATGTGGGTAGTTTGAAGCTTAATGAGCACATTAGATTCTTCAGCTTGGTTGCAAGTCCATTAGTTGATCATTTGTGCTAGAAAAATTATAAATATAGGTTAAACAGGATATCATTTAGGAATAAGTGTTGTTTTCTCAGATAAGCAATCCCCTTTTCTTCATCTTCAACACTATAATTTAGGGGAATCATTGTTTTTATGTTTAGGGTGAATAGTATTATTTGTAATTATCTGTTTATTTGATTGGTTTAATTTAGAGCCACAGATTGGGAGTAGGTAAAATGATCCTTCATCTTAAAGGGACAGTCAAGTCCAAAAAAAACGTTCATGTTTTAAATAGGGCTTGCAATTTTAAACAACTTCCCAATTTACTTTTATCACCAATTTTGCTTTGTTCTCTTGGTATTCTTAGTTGAAAGCTAAAACTAGGAGGTTCATATGCTAATTTCTTAGGCCTAGATTTGGAGTTCGGCGGTAGCCGTCAAAACCAGCGTTAGAGGCTCCTAACGCTGGTTTTGGGCGCCCGCTGGTATTTGGAGTCAGTGATTAAAGGGTCTAACGCTCACTTTTCAGCCGCGACTTTTCCATACCGCAGATCCCCCTACGCCATTTGCGTAGCCTATCTTTTCAATGGGATCTTTCTAACGCCGGTATTTAGAGTCGTTTCTGAAGTGAGCGTTAGAGCTCTAACGACAAGATTCCAGCCGCCTGAAAATAGCAGGAGTTAAGAGCTTTCTGGCTAACGCCGGTTCATAAAGCTCTTAACTACTGTACCCTAAAGTACACTAACACCCATAAACTACCTATGTACCCCTAAACCGAGCTCCCCCCACATCGCCGCCACTCGATTAAAATTTTTAACCCCTAATCTGCCGACCGCCACCTACGTTATACTTATGTACCCCTAATCTGCTACCCCTAACACCGCCGACCCCTGTATTATATTTATTAACCCCTAACCTGCCCCCCACAACATCGCCGCCAGCTACTTAAAATAATTAACCCCTAATCTTCCGACCGCAAAGCGCCGCCACCTACGTTATCCCTATGTACCCCTAATCTGCTACCCCTAACACCGCCGACCCCTATATTATATTTATTAACCCCTAATCTGCCCCCCACAACGTCGCCGACACCTGCCTACACTTATTAACTCCTAATCTGCCGAGCGGACCTGAGCGCTACTATAATAAAGTTATTAACCCCTAATCCGCCTCACTAACCCTATCATAAATAGTATTAACCCCTAATCTGCCCTCCCTAACATCGCCGACACCTACCTTCAATTATTAACCCCTAATCTTACGACCGGAGCTCATCGCTACTATAATAAATGGATTAACCCCTAAAGCTAAGTCTAACCCTAACACTAACACCCCCCTAAGTTAAATATAATTTTTATCTAACGAAATAAATTAACTCTTATTAAATAAATGATTCCTATTTAAAGCTAAATACTTACCTGTAAAATAAATCCTAATATAGCTACAATATAAATTATAATTATATTATAGCTATTTTAGGATTAATATTTATTTTACAGGCAACTTTGTAATTATTTTAACCAGGTACAATAGCTATTAAATAGTTAAGAACTATTTAATAGTTACCTAGTTAAAATAATAACAAATTTACCTGTAAAATAAATCCTAACCTAAGATATAATTAAACCTAACACTACCCTATCAATAAAATAATTAAATAAACTACCTACAATTACCTACAATTAACCTAACACTACACTATCAATAAATTAATTAAACACAATTCCTACAAATAAATACAATTAAATAAACTAGCTAAAGTACAAAAAATAAAAAAGAACTAAGTTACAGAAAATAAAAAAATATTTACAAACATAAGAAAAATATTACAACAATTTTAAACTAATTACACCTACTCTAAGCCCCCTAATAAAATAACAAAGCCCCCCAAAATAAAAAATTCCCTACCCTATTCTAAATTAAAAAAAGTTACAAGCTCTTTTACCTTACCAGCCCTGAACAGGGCCCTTTGCGGGGCATGCCCCAAGAATTTCAGCTCTTTTGCCTGTAAAAAAAACATACAATACCCCCCCCCAACATTACAACCCACCACCCACATACCCCTAATCTAACCCAAACCCCCCTTAAATAAACCTAACACTAATCCCCTGAAGATCTTCCTACCTTGTCTTCACCATCCAGGTATCACCGATCCGTCCTGGCTCCAAGATCTTCATCCAACCCAAGCGGGGGTTGGCGATCCATAATCCGGTGCTGAAGAGGTCCAGAAGAGGCTCCAAAGTCTTCCTCCTATCCGGCAAGAAGAGGACATCCGGACCGGCAAACATCTTCTCCAAGCGGCATCTTCGATCTTCTTCCATCCGGAGCGAAGTGGCAGGATCCTGAAGACCTCCAGCGCGGAACATCCATCCGGACCGACGACTGAACGACGAATGACTGTTCCTTTAAGGGACGTCATCCAAGATGGCGTCCCTCGAATTCCGATTGGCTGATAGGATTCTATCAGCCAATCGGAATTAAGGTAGGAATTTTCTGATTGGCTGATGGAATCAGCCAATCAGAATCTAGTTCAATCCGATTGGCCGATCCAATCAGCCAATAAGATTGAGCTCGCATTCTATTGGCTGATCGGAACAGCCAATAGAATGCGAGCTCAATCTGATTGGCTGATTGGATCAGCCAATAGGATTGAACTTGATTCTGATTGGCTGATTCCATCAGCCAATCAGAAAATTCCTACCTTAATTCCGATTGGCTGATAGAATCCTATCAGCCAATCGGAATTCGAGGGACGCCATCTTGGATGACGTCCCTTAAAGGAACAGTCATTCGTCGTTCAGTCGTCGGTCCGGATGGATGTTCCGCGCTGGAGGTCTTCAGGATCCTGCCACTTCGCTCCGGATGGAAGAAGATCGAAGATGCCGCTTGGAGAAGATGTTTGCCGGTCCGGATGTCCTCTTCTTGCCGGATAGGAGGAAGACTTTGGAGCCTCTTCTGGACCTCTTCAGCACCGGATTATGGATCGCCAACCCCCGCTTGGGTTGGATGAAGATCTTGGAGCCAGGACGGATCGGTGATACCTGGATGGTGAAGACAAGGTAGGAAGATCTTCAGGGGATTAGTGTTAGGTTTATTTAAGGGGGGTTTGGGTTAGATTAGGGGTATGTGGGTGGTGGGTTGTAATGTTGGGGGGGGGGGTATTGTATGTTTTTTTTTACAGGCAAAAGAGCTGAAATTCTTGGGGCATGCCCCGCATTTTAACTAGGTAACTATTAAATAGTTCTTAACTATTTAATAGCTATTGTACCTGGTTAAAATAATTACAAAGTTGCCTGTAAAATAAATATTAATCCTAAAATAGCTATAATATAATTATAATTTATATTGTAGCTATATTAGGATTTATTTTACAGGTAAGTATTTAGCTTTAAATAGGAATCATTTATTTAATAAGAGTTAATTTATTTCTTTAGATAAAAATTATATTTAACTTAGGGGGGTGTTAGTGTTAGGGTTAGACTTAGCTTTAGGGGTTAATCCATTTATTATAGTAGCGATGAGCTCCGGTCGTCAGATTAGGGGTTAATAATTGAAGGTAGGTGTCGGCGATGTTAGGGAGGGCAGATTAGGGGTTAATACTATTTATGATAGGGTTAGTGAGGCGGATTAGGGGTTAATAACTTTATTATAGTAGCGCTCAGGTCCGCTCGGCAGATTAGGGGTTAATAAGTGTAGGCAGGTGTCGGCGACGTTGAGGGGGGCAGATTAGGGGTTAATAAATATAATATAGGGGTCGGCGGTGTTAGGGGCAGCAGATTAGGGGTACATAGGGATAATGTAAGTAGCGGCGGTTTACGGAGCGGCAGATTAGGGGTTAAAAAAATATGCAGGGGTCAGCGATAGCGGGGGCGGCAGATTAGGGGTTAATAAGTGTAAGGTTAGGGGTATTTAGACTCGGGGTACATGTTAGAGTGTTAGGTGCAGACGTAGGAAGTGTTTCCCCATAGGAAACAATGGGGCTGCGTTAGGAGCTGAACGCTGCTTTTTTGCAGGTGTTAGGTTTTTTTTCAGCTCAATCAGCCCCATTGTTTCCTATGGGGGAATCGTGCACGAGCACGTTTTTGAGGCCGGCCGCGTCCGTAAGCAACTCTGGTATCGAGAGTTGCATTTGCGGTAAAAATGCTCTACGCTCCTTTTTTGGAGCCTAACGCAGCATTTGTTTGAACTCTCGATACCAGAGTTAAATTTATGGTGCGGCCAGAAAAAAGCCCGCGGAGCGTTAACAGCCCTTTTACCGCCGAACTCCAAATCTAGGCCTTAGACCTTGAAGACTGCCTCTAATCTGAATACATTTTGACCACTAGAGGGCATTAGTTCACATGTTTCATATAGATAACATTGAGCTCATGCACGTAAAGTGACCTAGGAGTGAGCACTGATTGGCTAAACTGCATGTCTGTCAAAAGAACTGAAATAAGGGGGCAGTCAGCAGAGGCTTAGATACAAGATAATTACAGAGGTAAAACGTGTATTATTATAACTGTGTTGGTTATGCAAAACTGGGGAATGGGTAATAAAGGGATTATCTTTCTTTTTAAACAACAAAAATTCTGGTGTTGACTGTCCCTTTAAGGGAAAAAAATAAAGAGCAGATTTTAAAGTATTAATAAGGACAGCATAGTATTTGCCTTGTTTATCCACTATAATAAATTTTAAAATTATTTTTACTTTTGGAGGTAATTTTCCTCTGGGTGAAAAAGGTTTAGTAGAATGTCCCTCTCCTGGACAAACTGGCTGATCTGCAGTAACCAAGCTGAATAAAGTTAAGGTGTATGACAAAAGGTTAGGGGTATGAGAAGGACATGCAAAACATTGAAGTATTTCTTGCAGACAGAATAATTGAAATATGTTCTGTATGCTATTGTGTTTATTGGAACACTACATAATTAATCCATTAAGGCCTAGATTTAGAGTTCGGCGGTAGCCGTCAAAACCAGCGTTAGAGGCTCCTAACGCTGGTTTTGGGCGCCTGCTGGTATTTGGAGTCAGTGATTAAAGGGTCTAACGCTCACTATTCAGCCGCGACTTTTCCATACCGCAGATCCCCCTACGCCATTTGCGTAGCCTATCTTTTCAATGGGATCTTTCTAACGCCGGTATTTAGAGTCGTTTCTGCAGTGAGCGTTAGAGCTCTAACGACAAGATTCCAGCCGCCTGAAAATAGCAGGAGTTAAGAGCTTTCTGGCTAACGCCGGTTTATAAAGCTCTTAACTACTGTACCCTAAAGTACACTAAGACCCATAAACTACCTATGTACCCCTAAACCGAGGTCCCCCCACACCGCCGCCACTCGATTAAAATTTTTAACCCCTAATCTGCCGACCGCCACCTACGTTATATTTATGTACCCCTAATCTGCTGCCCCTAACCCCGCCGACCCCTATATTATATTTATTAACCCCTAACTTGCCCCCCACAACGTCGCCGCCAGCTACTTACAATAATTAACCCCTAATCTTCCGACCGCAAATCGCCGCCACCTACGTTATCCCTATGTACCCCTAATCTGCTGCCCCTAACACCGCCGACCCCTATATTATATTTATTAACCCCTAATCTGCCCCCCTCAACGTCGCCGACACCTGCCTACACTTATTAACCCCTAATCTGCCGAGCGGACCTGAGCGCTACTATAATAAAGTTATTAACCCCTAATCCGCCTCACTAACCCTATCATAAATAGTATTAACCCCTAATCTGCCCTCCCTAACATCGCCGACACCTACCTTCAATTATTAACCCCTAAACTTCCGATCGGAGCTCACCGCTATTCTAATAAATGGATTAACCCCTAAAGCTAAGTCTAACCCTAACACTAACACCCCCCTAAATTAAATATAATTTACATCTAACGAAATTAATTAACTCTTATTAAATAAATGATTCCTATTTAAAGCTAAATACTTACCTGTAAAATAAATCCTAATATAGCTACAATATAAATTATAATTATATTATAGCTATTTTAGGATTAATATTTATTTTACAGGCAACTTTGTAATTATTTTAACCAGGTACAATAGCTATTAAATAGTTAAGAACTATTTAATAGTTACCTAGTTAAAATAATAACAAATTTACCTGTAAAATAAATCCTAACCTAAGTTATAATTAAACCTAACACTACCCTATCAATAAAATAATTAAATAAACTACCTACAATTACCTACAATTAACCTAACACTACACTATCAATAAATAAATTAAACACAATTGCTACAAATAAATACAATTAAATAAACTAGCTAAAGTACAAAAAATAAAAAAGAACTAAGTTACAGAAAATAAAAAAATATTTACAAACATAAGAAAAATATTACAACAATTTTAAACTAATTACACCTACTCTACGCCCCCTAATAAAATAACAAAGCCCCCCAAAATAAAAAATTCCCTACCCTATTCTAAATTAAAAAAGTTACAAGCTCTTTTACCTTACCAGCCCTGAACAGGGCCCTTTGCGGGGCATGCCCCAAGAATTTCAGCTCTTTTGCCTGTAAAAGAATAAATACAATACCCCCCCCCCCAACATTACAACCCACCACCCACATGCCCCTAATCTAACCCAAACCCCCCTTAAATAAACCTAACACTAAGCCCCTGAAGATCTTCCTACCTTGTCTTCACCATCCAGGTATCACCGATCCGTCCTGGCTCCAAGATCTTCATCCAACCCAAGCGGGGGTTGGCGATCCATAATCCGGTGCTCCAAAGTCTTCCTCCTATCCGGCAAGAAGAGGACATCCGGACCGGCAAACATCTTCTCCAAGCGGCATCTTCGATCTTCTTCCATCCGGTGCGGAGCGGGTCCATCTTGAAGCAGGCGACGCGGATCCATCCTCTTCTTCCGATGTCTCCCGACTAATGACGGTTCCTTTAAGGGACGTCATCCAAGATGGCGTCCCTCGAATTCCGATTGGCTGATAGGATTCTATCAGCCAATAGGAATTAAGGTAGGAATTTTCTGATTGGCTGATGGAATCAGCCAATCAGATTCAAGTTCAATCCGATTGGCTGATCCAATCAGCCAATCAGATTGAGCTCGCATTCTATTGGCTGTTCCGATCAGCCAATAGAATGCAAGCTCAATCTGATTGGCTGATGGGATCGGCCAATCGGATTGAACTTGATTCTGATTGGCTGATTCCATCAGCCAATCAGAAAATTCCTACCTTAATTCCGATAGGCTGATAGAATCCTATCAGCCAATCGGAATTCGAGGGACGCCATCTTGGATGACTTCCCTTAAAGGAACCGTCATTAGTCGGGAGACATCGGAAGAAGAGGATGGATCCGCGTCGCCTGCTTCAAGATGGACCCGCTCCGCACCGGATGGAAGAAGATCGAAGATGCCGCTTGGAGAAGATGTTTGCCGGTCCGGATGTCCTCTTCTTGCCGGATAGGAGGAAGACTTTGGAGCACCGGATTATGGATCGCCAACCCCCGCTTGGGTTGGATGAAGATCTTGGAGCCAGGACGGATCGGTGATACCTGGATGGTGAAGACAAGGTAGGAAGATCTTCAGGGGCTTAGTGTTAGGTTTATTTAAGGGGGGTTTGGGTTAGATTAGGGGTATGTGGGTGGTGGGTTGTAATGTTGGGGGGGGGGGTATTGTATTTATTCTTTTACAGGCAAAAGAGCTGAAATTCTTGGGGCATGCCCCGCAAAGGGCCCTGTTCAGGGCTGGTAAGGTAAAAGAGCTTGTAACTTTTTTAATTTAGAATAGGGTAGGGAATTTTTTATTTTGGGGGGCTTTGTTATTTTATTAGGGGGCTTAGAGTAGGTGTAATTAGTTTAAAATTGTTGTAATATTTTTCTTATGTTTGTAAATATTTTTTTATTTTCTGTAACTTAGTTCTTTTTTATTTTTTGTACTTTAGCTAGTTTATTTAATTGTATTTATTTGTAGCAATTGTGTTTAATTTATTTATTGATAGTGTAGTGTTAGGTTAATTGTAGGTAATTGTAGGTAGTTTATTTAATTATTTTATTGATAGGGTAGTGTTAGGTTTAATTGTAACTTAGGTTAGGATTTATTTTACAGGTAAATTTGTTATTATTTTAACTAGGTAACTATTAAATAGTTCTTAACTATTTAATAGCTATTGTACCTGGTTAAAATAATTACAAAGTTGCCTGTAAAATAAATATTAATCCTAAAATAGCTATAATATAATTATAATTTATATTGTAGCTATATTAGGATTTATTTTACAGGTAAGTATTTAGCTTTAAATAGGAATAAGTTATTTAATAAGAGTTAATTTATTTCGTTAGATAAAAATTATATTTAACTTAGGGGGGTGTTAGTGTTAGGGTTAGACTTAGCTTTAGGGGTTAATCCATTTATTAGAATAGCGGTGAGCTCCGATCGGAAGTTTAGGGGTTAATAATTGAAGGTAGGTGTCGGCGATGTTAGGGAGGGCAGATTAGGGGTTAATACTATTTATGATAGGGTTAGTGAGGCGGATTAGGGGTTAATAACTTTATTATAGTAGCGCTCAGGTCTGCTCGGCAGATTAGGGGTTAATAAGTGTAGGCAGGTGTCGGCGACGTTGTGGGGGGCAGATTAGGGGTTAATAAATATAACATAGGGGTCGGCGATGTTAGGGCAGCAGATTAGGGGTACATAGGGATAACGTAGGTGGCGGCGTTTTACGGAGCGGCAGATTAGGGGTTAAAAGTGTAATGCAGGGGTCAGCGATAGCGTGGGCGGCAGATTAGGGGTTAATAAGTGTAAGGCTAGGGGTGTTTAGACTCGGGGTACATGTTAGAGTGTTAGGTGCAGACGTAGGAAGTGTTTCCCCATAGGAAACAATGGGGCTGCGTTAGGAGCTGAACGCTGCTTTTTTGCAGGTGTTAGGTTTTTTTTCAGCTCAAACAGCCCCATTGTTTCCTATGGGAGAATCGTGCACGAGCACGTTTTTGATGCCGGCCGCGTCCGTAAGCAGCTCTGGTATCGAGAGTTGCATTTGCGGTAAAAATGCTCTACGCTCCTTTTTTGGAGCCTAACGCAGCATTTGTTAGAACTCTCGATACCAGAGTTAAATTTATGGTGCGGCCAGAAAAAAACCCGCGGAGCGTTAACAGCCCTTTTACCGCCGAACTCTAAATCTAGGCCTAAGTGTTGTATTTAAAAATAGGATGTATATATATTAATTAAACTCACTTAAACATAGGTTAACAACATGGAATACCACTGAGTTGGGCGGTTGGTCAGTAACTTGGTTAAAAGTTTTTTACTTAGCATTTTCTCATCTTCAACCCCACTGCTTTAAGGGAAGATTTGGTGCATTAATTACCGATTATGGGCTTGTTTACAAATCGACCACTAATGTATTGTTCACCTGGAATTTGCCCGTTTGTGGGCCCATTTTTGGTGCAGAACCTGGGTAGCGCTTGCTGACTACATTTAGACACTAATTAGCAAGCGCTATCCAGGTGCTGAACCAAAAATAGGCTGGCTACTATGCTTACATTCTTGCTTTTTCAAATAAAGATCCCAAGAGAACAAAGAAAAATTGCTTATAGGAGTAAATTAGTAAGTTGCTTAAAATTGCATGCTCTTTCTGAATCATGAAAGTTCAATTCTGACTAGACTTTTCCTTTAACTAGAGATCAGATCTCTGGTTAATTTTATAAATGCCCCCAAAATACACTGGTGTGTATTTTATAAAAAAAAATTACAAATTTTAGCTATTTTATTTTTTAATAAAATAACTGCACTAGGCAGTATTTTGGGGGTAAAGTTGGTGGGAGTGGGGTGTTAGGAAAAAAAACAGCACTAAAAAGTGCATTTACATTGCGGTCTATGGGAACTGTGTGTTCCCAGTAAATATATATGTATTTGCTTATATACATACATATAAACACATAAATATATTTGTATATAAGCATATTCATATATATTTATACTTTGCTGCCATCGTTGTGCTATTAAACTCATCTCTGACGGCATCAGAATCTGTCTCCGATTGAAGCTTATAGAAGTGTGCTCTTGTGAGCACAATACTTCCGAGCAATGCAAAAGATAGCTTGCATTTTCATTGCTGTCAACTTGTAATGCCAGCGCACATTAGCATGCACAGGTATTACGCAGTCGAGCGCAAATATTGCTTTCACAAAAGCAATATTTAGATCTCCACTTGTAATCTGGCTCTATATATATATGTAAAAAATGAAGCCCACTCTTGTGACTGAGCAGATGTAAAGGCAGAAATGCCATCAAAGTATAGCGTTTTGGGTTTACTAATACTTACTAAGGAATTGAGACAATTAAGCGTGGTACAAGCCTTGAGTCTTTTACAGGGTATAGCCATTTAAACCACAGGCAAGCAGCAACACAAATCAAAATATATTCATACCCATGAGAGGGAAGAGGAGAACCAATGTGGTTAAGACAAGCTACTAGACATGTGCGGTTCGTTTCGGATTAATTCGGAAATTCGGTAAATTCGGTAAATTCGGAGATTCGGATCGATTCGGATTTCCGAATTAAAATACTTCAGAATCTACCGAATGAATCCGAAATAGCTGCCGTATCTCCGAATAAATCCGAATTAGCTCGTTAAAATTCGGCATTTCCCCATAGGAAACAATGGGAGTTTCGGCTGAAAAAAAACTAACACCGCAGCCCCATTGTTTCCTATGGGGAAACACTAAGTCTGCACCTAACAGCCTAACATGTACCCCGAGTCTCTAAACACCCCTAATCTAACATTTATTAACCCCTAATCTGCCGTCCCCGCTATCGCTGACACCTGCATTATCTTATTAACCCCTAATCTGCCGACCTAATATCGCCGCCACCTACGTTATAGCTATTAACCCCTAATCTGCTGTCGCTAACACCGCCGACCCCTACATTATAGTTATTAACCCCTAATCTGCCCCCCCCCAACGTCGCCGCAATCTAACTACAAGTATTAACCCCTAATCTGCCGACCCGATATCGCCGCCGCCTACATTATAGCTATTAACCCCTAATCTGCTGTCCCTAACACCGCCGACCCCTACATTATACTTATTAACCCCTAATCTGCCCCCCCCAACGTCGCCGCAATCTAACTACAAGTATTAACCCCTAATCTGCCGACCCGATATCGCCGCCGCCTACATTATAGCTATTAACCCCTAATCTGCTGTACCTAACATCGCCGACCCCTACATTATAGTTATTAACCCCTAATCTGCCCCCCCCAACGTCGCCGCAATCTAACTACAAGTATTAACCCCTAATCTGCCGACCCGATATCGCCGCCGCCTACATTATAGCTATTAACCCCTAATCTGCTGTCCCTAACACCGCCGACCCCTACATTATAGTTATTAACCCCTAATCTGCCCCCCCCAACGTCGCCGCAATCTAACTACAAGTATTAACCCCTAATCTGCCGACCCGATATCGCCGCCGCCTACATTATAGCTATTAACCCCTAATCTGCTGTCCCTAACACCGCCGACCCCTACATTATAGTTATTAACCCCTAATCTGCCCCCCCCAACGTCGCCACAATCTAACTACAAGTATTAACCCCTAATCTGCCGACCGCAAATCGCCGCAACTATAATAAATGTATTAACCCCTAAACCGCCGCACTCCCGCCTCGCAAACACTATAATACATTTTATTAACCCCTAATCTGCCCTCCCTAACATCGCCGCCACCTACCTACAATTATTAACCCCTAATCTCCCGCCCCCAACGTCGCCGCTACTATAATAAGGTTATTAACCCCTAAACCTAAGTCTAACCCTAACACTAACACCCCCTAACTTAAATATAATTTAAATAAAACGAAATAAATTTACTATAGTTAAATAAATGAATCCTATTTAAAACTAAAGACTTACCTGTAAAATAAACCCTAAGATAGCTGCAATATAACTAATAGTTACATTGTAGCTATTTTAGGATTTATTTTTATTTTACAGGCAACTTTGTATTTATTTTAACTAGGTACAATAGTTATTAAATAGTTAATAACTATTTAATAACTACCTAGCTAAAATAAATACAAATTTACCTGTAAAATAAATCCTACCCTAAGTTACAATTACACCTAACACTACACTATACTTTAATAAATTATTCCTATTTAAAACTAAATACTTACCTGTAAAATAAACCCTAAGATAGCTGCAATATAACTAATAGTTACATTGTAGCTATTTTAGCATTTATATTTATTTTACAGGCAACTTTGTATTTATTTTAACTAGGTACAATAGCTATTAAATAGTTATTGACTAATTAATAGCTACCTAGTTAAAATAATTACAAAATTACCTGTAAAATAAATCCTAACCTAAGTTACAATAAAACCTAACACTACACTATCATTAAATAAATTAACTACAAGTACCTACAATTATCTACAATTAAATAAACTAAAGTACAAAACCCCCCCCACTAAATTACAAAAAATAAAAAACCACTAAATTACAAAAAATAAAAAAATATTACAAGAATTTTAAACTAATTACACCTAATCTAAGCCCCCTAATAAAATAACAAAGCCCCCCAAAATAAAAAAAAATGCCCTAACCTATACTAAATTACAAAAGTTAACAGCTCTATTACCTTACCAGCCCTGAACAGGGCCCTTTGCGGGGCATGCCCCAAAGAAAACAGCTCTTTTGCCTGTAAAAAAAAAACACAATCCCCCCCCCACATTACAACCCACCACCCACATACCCCTACTCTAACCCAAACCCCCCTTAAATAAACCTAACACTACCCCCCTGAAGATCTCCCTACCTTGAGTCGTGTTCACCCAGCTGGGCCGAAGTCTTCATCCGATGGGGCAGAAGAGGACATCCAGACCGGCAGAAGTCTTCATCCAAGCGGGGCAAGAAGAGGTCTTCCATCCATCAGAAAAGTACAAAAAAACAAACAAACACTAAATTAGCAAAAATAATAAAATATTACAATAATTTTAAACTAATTACACCTAATCTAAGCCCCCTACTAGCTATTAATATAGCTACAATATAACTAATAGTTACATTGTAGCTATTTTAGGATTTATATTTATTTTACAGGCAACTTTGTATTTATTTTAACTAGGTACAATAGCTATTAAATAGTTAATAACTATTTAATAACTACCTAGCTAAAATAAATACAAATTTACCTGTAAAATAAACCCTAACCTAAGTTACAATTACACCTAACACTACACTGTCATTAAATTAACTAAATAAATTAATCCTATATAAAACTAAATACTTACCTGTAAAATAAACCCTAATATAGCTACAATATAACTAATAGTTACATTGTAGCTATTTTAGCATTTATATTTATTTTACAGGCAACTTTGTATTTATTTTAACTAGGTACAATAGCTATTAAATAGATATTTACTGTTTAATAGCTACCTAGTTAAAATAATTACAAAATTACCTGTAAAATAAATCCTAACCTAAGTTACTATTAAACCTAACACTACACTATCATTAAATAAATTAACTACAAGTACCTACAATTAAATACAATGAAATAAACTAAACTAAAGTACAAAAAAAACAAACACTAAATTACAAAAAATAAAGAATTTTAAACTAATTACACCTAATCTAAGCCCCCTAATAAAATAACAAAGCCCCCCAAAATAAAAAAATGCCCTACCCTATACTAAATTACAAAAGTAATCAGCTCTATTACCTTACCAGCCCTGAACAGGGCCTTTTGCGGGGCATGCCCCAAAGAAAACAGCTCTTTTGCCTGTAAAAAAAAACACAATACCCCCCCCACATTACAACCCACCACCCACATACCCCTACTCTAACCCAAACCCCCCTTAAATAAACCTAACACTACCCCCCTGAAGATCTCTCTACCGTGTCTTCACCCAGCGGGCCGAAGTCTTCATCCGATCGGGCAGAAGAGGACATCCAGACCGGCAGAAGTCTTCATCCAAGCGGGGCAAGAAGAGGTCTTCCATCCATCAGAAGTCTTGATCCAGGCGGCATCTTCTCTGTTCATCCATCGGGAGCGGAGTGGCAGCATCCTGAAGACATCCCACGCAGAGCATCCTCTTCTTTCTTGATCCGACGACTAGGTGACTGTACCTTTAAGTGACGTCATCCAAGATGGCGTCCCTTGAATTCCGATTGGCTGATAGGATTCTATCAGCCAATCGGAATTAAGGTAGGAAAAATCTGATTGGCTGATTCAATCAGCCAATCAGATTCAAGTTCAATCCGATTGGCTGATGGAATCAGCCAATCAGATTGACCTCGCATTCTATTGGCTGTTCCGATCAGCCAATAGAATGCGAGCTCAATCTGATTGGCTGATTGGATCAGCCAATCGGATTGAACTTGAATCTGATTGGCTGATTGAATCAGCCAATCAGATTTTTCCTACCTTAATTCCGATTGGCTGATAGAATCCTATCAGCCAATCAGGAATTCAAGGGACGCCATCTTGGATGACGTCACTTAAAGGTACAGTCACCTAGTCGTCGGATCAAGAAAGAAGAGGATGCTCTGCGTGGGATGTCTTCAGGATGCTGCCGCTCCGCTCCGGATGGATGAACAGAGAAGATGCCGTCTGGATCAAGACTTCTGATGGATGGAAGACCTCTTCTTGCCCCGCTTGGATGAAGACTTCTGCCGGTCTGGATGTCCTCTTCTGCCCGATCGGATGAAGACTTCGGCCCGCTGGGTGAAGACACGGTAGAGAGATCTTCAGGGGGGTAGTGTTAGGTTTATTTAAGGGGGGTTTGGGTTAGAGTAAGGGTATGTGGGTGGTGGGTTGTAATGTGGGGGGGGGTATTGTGTTTTTTTTTACAGGCAAAAGAGCTGTTTTCTTTGGGGCATGCCCCGCAAAAGGCCCTGTTCAGGGCTGGTAAGGTAATAGAGCTGATTACTTTTGTAATTTAGTATAGGGTAGGGCATTTTTTTATTTTGGGGGGCTTTGTTATTTTATTACGGGGCTTAGATTAGGTGTAATTAGTTTAAAATTCTTGTAATTTTTTTTATTTTTTGTAATTTAGTGTTTGTTTTTTTTGTACTTTAGTTTAGTTTATTTCATTGTATTTAATTGTAGGTACTTGTAGTTAATTTATTTAATGATAGTGTAGTGTTAGGTTTAATAGTAACTTAGGTTAGGATTTATTTTACAGGTAATTTTGTAATTATTTTAACTAGGTAGCTATTAAACAGTAAATATCTATTTAATAGCTATTGTACCTAGTTAAAATAAATACAAAGTTGCCTGTAAAATAAATATAAATGCTAAAATAGCTACAATGTAACTATTAGTTATATTGTAGCTATATTAGGGTTTATTTTACAGGTAAGTATTTAGTTTTATATAGGATTAATTTATTTAGTTAATTTAATGACAGTGTAGTGTTAGGTGTAATTGTAACTTAGGTTAGGGTTTATTTTACAGGTAAATTTGTATTTATTTTAGCTAGGTAGTTATTAAATAGTTATTAACTATTTAATAGCTATTGTACCTAGTTAAAATAAATACAAAGTTGCCTGTAAAATAAATATAAATCCTAAAATAGCTACAATGTAACTATTAGTTATATTGTAGCTATATTAATAGCTAGTAGGGGGCTTAGATTAGGTGTAATTAGTTTAAAATTATTGTAATATTTTATTATTCTTGCTAATTTAGTGTTTGTTTGTTTTTTTGTACTTTTCTGATGGATGGAAGACCTCTTCTTGCCCCGCTTGGATGAAGACTTCTGCCGGTCTGGATGTCCTCTTCTGCCCCATCTGATGAAGACTTCGGCCCGGCTGGGTGAACACGACTCAAGGTAGGGAGATCTTCAGGGGGGTAGTGTTAGGTTTATTTAAGGGGGGTTTGGGTTAGAGTAGGGGTATGTGGGTGGTGGGTTGTAATGTGGGGGGGGTATTGTGTTTTTTTTTACAGGCAAAAGAGCTGTTTTCTTTGGGGCATGCCCCGCAAAAGGCCCTGTTCAGGGCTGGTAAGGTAATAGAGCTGTTAACTTTTGTAATTTAGTATAGGGTAGGGCATTTTTTTTTATTTTGGGGGGCTTTGTTATTTTATTAGGGGGCTTAGATTAGGTGTAATTAGTTTAAAATTCTTGTAATATTTTTTTATTTTTTGTAATTTAGTGGGGGATTTTTGTACTTTAGTTTAGTTTTTTTAATTGTATTTAATTGTAAGTACTTGTAGTTAATTTATTTAATGATAGTGTAGTGTTAGGTTTAATTGTAACTTAGGTTAGGATTTATTTTACAGGTAATTTTGTAATTATTTTAACTAGGTAGCTATTAAATAGTCAATATCTATTTAATAGCTATTGAACCTAGTTAAAATAAATACAAAGTTGCCTGTACAATAAATATAAATGCTAAAATAGCTACAATGTAACTATTAGTTATATTGCAGCTATATTAGGGTTTATTTTACAGGTAAGTCTTTAGTTTTATATAGGATTCATTTATTTAGTTAATTTAATGATAGTGTAGTGTTAGGTGTAATTGTAACTTAGGTTATGATTTATTTTACAGGTAAATTTGTATTTATTTTAGCTAGGTAGTTATTAAATAGTTATTAACTATTTAATAGCTATTGTACCTAGTTAAAATAAATACAAAGTTGCCTGTAAAATAAATATAAATCCTAAAATAGCTACAATGTAACTATTAGTTATATTGAAGCTATATTAATAGCTAGTCGGGGGCTTAGATTAGGTGTAATTAGTTTAAAATTATTGTAATATTTTATTATTTTTGCTAATTTAGTGTTTGTTTGTATTTTGGTACTTGTATGATGGATGGAAGACCTCTTCTTGCCCCGCTTGGATGAAGACTTCTGCCGGTCTGGATGTCCTCTTCTGCCCCATCGGATGAAGACTTCGGCCCGGCTGGGTGAACACGACTCAAGGTAGAGAGATCTTCAGGGGGGTAGTGTTAGGTTTATTTAAGGGGGGTTTGGGTTAGAGTAGGGGTATGTGGGTGGTGGGTTGTAATGTGGGGGGGGGGGGATTGTGTTTTTTTTTTACAGGCAAAAGAGCTGTTTTCTTTGGGGCATGCCCCGCAAAGGGCCCTGTTCAGGGCTGGTAAGGTAATAGAGCTGTTAACTTTTGTAATTTAGTATAGGGTAGGGCATTTTTTTTTATTTTGGGGGGCTTTGTTATTTTATTAGGGGGCTTAGATTAGGTGTAATTAGTTTAAAATTCTTGTAATATTTTTTTATTTTTTGTAATTTAGTGTTTGTTTTTTTTTGTAATTTAGTGGGGGGTTTTTGTACTTTAGTTTATTTAATTGTAGATAATTGTAGGTACTTGTAGTTAATTTATTTAATGACAGTGTAGTGTTAGGTTTAATTGTAACTTAGGTTAGGATTTATTTTACAGGTAATTTTGTAATTATTTTAACTAGGTAGCTATTAATTAGTCAATAACTATTTAATAGCTTTTGTACCTAGTTAAAATAAATACAAAGTTGCCTGTAAAATAAATATAAATGCTAAAATAGCTACAATGTAACTATTAGTTATATTGCAGCTATCTTAGGGTTTATTTTACAGGTAAGTATTTTGTTTTAAATATGATTCATTTATTTAGTTAATTTAATGATAGTGTAGTGTTAGGTGTAATTGTAACTTAGGTTAGGATTTATTTTACAGGTAAATTTGTATTTATTTTAGCTAGGTAGTTATTAAATAGTTATTAACTATTTAATAACTATTGTACCTAGTTAAAATAAATACAAAGTTGCCTGTAAAATAAAAATAAATCCTAAAATAGCTACAATGTAACTATTAGTTATATTGCAGCTATCTTAGGGTTTATTTTACAGGTAAGTCTTTAGTTTTAAATAGGATTCATTTATTTAACTATAGTAAACTTATTTCGTTTTATTTAAATTATATTTAAGTTAGGGGGTGTTAGTGTTAGGGTTAGACTTAGGTTTAGGGGTTAATAACCTTATTATAGTAGCGGCGACGTTGGGGGCGGGAGATTAGGGGTTAATAATTGTAGGTAGGTGGCGGCGATGTTAGGGAGGGCAGATTAGGGGTTAATAAAATGTATTATAGTGTTTGCGAGACGGGAGTGCGGCGGTTTAGGGGTTAATACATTTATTATAGTGGAGGCGATTTGCGGTCGGCAGATTAGGGGTTAATACTTGTAGTTAGATTGTGGCGACGTTGGGGGGAGGCAGATTAGGGGTTAATAACTATAATGTAGGGGTCGGCGGTGTTAGGGACAGCAGATTAGGGGTTAATAGCTATAATGTAGGCGGCGGCGATATCGGGTCGGCAGATTAGGGGTTAATACTTGTAGTTAGATTGCGGCGACGTTGGGGGGGGCAGATTAGGGGTTAATAACTATAATGTAGGGGTCGGCGGTGTTAGGGACAGCAGATTAGGGGTTAATAGCTATAATGTAGGCGGCGGCGATATCGGGTCGGCAGATTAGGGGTTAATACTTGTAGTTAGATTGCGGCGACGTTGGGGGGGGGCAGATTAGGGGTTAATAACTATAATGTAGGGGTCGGCGGTGTTAGGGACAGCAGATTAGGGGTTAATAGCTATAATGTAGGCGGCGGCGATATCGGGTCGGCAGATTAGGGGTTAATACTTGTAGTTAGATTGCGGCGACGTTGGGGGAGGTAGATTAGGGGTTAATAACTATAATGTAGGGGTCGGCGGTGTTAGGGACAGCAGATTAGGGGTTAATAGTTATAATGTAGGTGGCGGCGATATCGGGTCGGCAGATTAGGGGTTAATACTTGTAGTTAGATTGCGGCGACGTTGGGGGGGGGCAGATTAGGGGTTAATAACTATAATGTAGGGGTCGGCGGTGTTAGGGACAGTAGATTAGGGGTTAATAGCTATAATGTAGGTTGCGGCGATATCCGATCGGCAGATTAGGGGTTAAATAATGTTATTATAGGGTTTGCGATGTGGGGGGGCCTCGGTTTAGTGGTTCATAGGTAGTTTATGGGTGTTAGTGACTTAGTGTACTAAATGGGTGTTAGTGTACTAAAAACATACCGAATTTCGGAACGGAATAGAACCGAATTCAGCCGAATCCGAATAAATCCGAAACGAATTTATTCAGATCCGAATAAATCCGAAACGAATTTATTCAAATTTTGCCGAATCCGATTCGATCCGAAACGAAATTCGAAAAGTCCGAATCGATCCGAACCGAAAACGAACCGAATTTTTTAGCCGTGCACATGTCTACAAGCTACATAAATAAATGCTCATAAAGCATTTTTTAATTTTGTTAGGTTGTTCCTAATGATTAGAATTATAGATTAGGAGACAAGCTTTGCATTTACATTTGTAACTGTTTTTCTTATATTTGGCCACCAATACATGATAAATATTTTTTTTATCTCAGCTCAGATGAGGAAGGCCAATGCAATCATGTAATAGTCATAATGTTCCATTTATCGGAAAACAGAAAGGAATAATGAATTGTGTATTACTGATTGTAACTACACAGTGCTTTGTTTTCTCCTTTTAATGTAATTGGATGTCAAGGTGGATTTATCCAAGCAAGCATTCAACTCTGCATCAAGACTGCTGACTTATTACAACAATAGCTGAATGAGTTTAAACTGTATAACTGCATATTTGTACTTACACTTTGTGCAAGTGGATCTGCTAAAGTATTTTTAGCAGTATGTACTGTGTTATCAAGCTTTTTTTTTTTTTAAAGTAACTTTTATTGGGTAGAAAGAGATGACAGATACAAGAATGGTTGAACAAGAAAAGAGGTCCAATGGCACTACATTTAAATAGATATGAACTACAGCCCTATAAAAGGATACTTAGGTATTATTGACTTAAGTTCCAGGGTTGGTGCTGTGTATATTAGTAGTGATGTCGCGAACTTAAAAATTTCGGTTCGCGAATGGCGGACTCGAACTTCCGCTATTGTTCACTAACCGGCGAACCGCACGAACCACCATTGACTTCAATAGGCAGGCGAACTTTAAAACCCACAAGTACTCTTTCTGGCCACAATAGTGATGGAAAAGTTGTTTCAAGGGTACTAACACCTAGACTGTGGCATGCCGGAGGGGGATCCATGTCAAAACTCCCATGGAAAATTACATTGTTGATGCAGAGTCTGCTTTTAACCCATAAAGGGCCATAAAGGGCTTAAATCACCTAACATTAATACATTGTTTGCAATAACATGCTTTAAAACATCAGTTATGATGTCGTATCGATTCACAGTGACAGACCAAACTCCAAGTGTAACGCACCGCAAACAACATAGATTTGATAGATAGATACATAGATTACATAGCTCAATCGATGCAATATACAGGCAGTCCTCGGGTTACAGACATCCGACTTAAGTACAACTCGTACTTACATACAGAGAAAATAGAGCTTTATCGACAATCCTTCTTTCCAGGATAATCCAAAATACTGAAAATCCAATTGTCACAAGGACAGAAAGTGATGTGAAATTTTCTGAACAGGGGCACAGATAGCAAAACAAACTTTATCCTATGCTATCCAAAACAAAACAAAAATGTTTGGCTAGAGTTTCACCTAAAAAAAGTGCCTGTTCCAACTTACATACAAATTCAACTTAAGAACAAACCTACAGAACCTATCTTGTTCGTAACCTGGGGACTGCCTGTACATATGATCGATACAAATTACATAGATCAATAGATGCAATATACATTTGATAGATACGAATTACATAGATCAATAGATGCAATATCCATTTGATAGATACAAATGTTATCGATCCAAAGATGCAATATACATTTGATAGACACGAATTACATCAATCAAAAGATGCAATATACATTTTATAGATACGAATTACATCGATCAATAGATGCAATATACATTCGTGGCACTAGTTGGAAAGTGGGCCTGGCACACATGCTGGCAGACAGGCAACTGCAATTAAATAACAATAGCAGACTGATGTAACAGTTTGTTTTTAAAAAAGTTACAAAAATGTTACAACAGATAGGAGTAATGGCTCTCAGGATAGAACTAGGCACAGTATGTGCTGGCAGCCTGACACACAGGCTGGCACTAGTGGTGGCAGGCTGGCCTGTAAACTAAAATTAAATAACACTAGAAGACTGATGTAAAAGTTTTTTTTTACAAAATTTAAAATAATGTTACACCAGATAGGAATGGTGGACTGGCACTGAGGATGGAAGTAGGCACAGTATATGCTGGCAGCCTGACACACAGGCTGGCACTAATGGCAGCCAGGCTGGCCTGGCAACTAAAATTAAATAACACTAGAAGAGGACTGATGTAAAGATTTTTTTTTTTTTAAATTTACACTAATGTTGTTACACCAGATATAAGTGGTGGAAAAAAGAGCTATTAATCAAACTATATGATGTGAGCTTAAATAAATATCTTTTTATCAAAGTTGGAAGACTGTTGATATTCTTCTTTGCTGAGACAAGCCGGATTCTCCTATTTATGGAGTAAGTTACTATTTTGTTTTTTCTTGAGTATACTACACTTATATTAATTGGATCCTACACACACCTCAAGCCCTTTTTCTCTTCGCCATATAGAGAAACATCACTGTACAGACCAGCGCCATCTATTTGCCATTTTTCCACTTGTATAAAACAGTCATAGAGGAGAGACTGTAAGAAGGCTGCGGTCTTATCTAAAAGGAGAGTACCAGTTCTTGTTGTTACATTTAAGTGTTATTTTCCATCTAGCACTGTATATTGTATCTTTTTAAGTCTATTCTTACATTGGGTAGGTGCGCTTAAGTTTCAATAAACCTCCATTAATAACAAAGTTGTTATCAGTTGTAATTGTATTTATAGTTGGTAGTTTAAGACACATAAACAGTAAAACACTATTCGTTTTTATTGTGTCACTTTATAGTAGTTTAGGTTTGTAGAGAATAAATAGTACTTCAAAGATTGGGATACATTCAGTATATGGCAAATTGCAGTGAATGCTATAATAGTATTGTTCCCAATGAATACTATGTAGTTAAGCCACCTGCTTAAGATGAAGAAAATTATTATAGTGACATACTTATTATGAATAGTTGGTATTATAACAATATACTTGTTCTAAAAAAAAAATTCCATCAGCCAATCAGAATTTTCCTACCTTTTCCGATTGGTTGATAGAATCATATCAGCCAATCGGAATTCGAGGGACGCCACCTTGGATGATGTCATTTAAAGGAACCGTCATTCGGCGAGTAGGCGTCGTTAGAAGAGGATGGATCTGCGTTGGCTGGGAAGAAGATGGCTCCGCTCCGCTCCGGAAGAAAGAAGATTGAAGATGCTGCTTGATAGAAGACTTCATCCCGATGATGGACTTCCGACTTCAGCCCGATGATTGATTTCTTCAGCCGCCGCTTGGATCCAGACTTCAGCCCGAGGATGGACGTCACTCTTCAGCCCCCCGCTTGGGCTTGGATCAAGACATCGGAGGCTCTTATGGACAGATCGGGACCCGGTGAGGTGAAGACAAGGTAGGGAGATCTTCAGGGGCTTAGTGTTAGGTTTATTTAAGGGGGGTTTGGGTTAGATTAGGGGTATGTGGGTGGTGGGTTGTAATGTTGGGGGGGGTATTGTATGTGTTTTTTTTTCCATGTAAAAGAGCTGAATTCTTTGGGGCATGCCCCGCAAAGGGCCCTTTTTAGGGCTGGTAAGGTAAAAGAGCTTTGAACTTTTTTAATTTAGAATAGGGTAGGGCATTTTTTTATTTTGGGGGGCTTTGTTATTTTATTAGGGGGCTTAGAGTAGGTGTAATTAGTTTAAAATTGTTGTAATATTTTTCTAATGTTTGTAAATATTTTTTTATTTTTTGTAACTTAGTTCTTTTTTATTTTTTTGTACTTTAGTTTATTTAATTGTATTTATTTGTAGGTATTGTATTTAATTAATTTATTGATAGTGTAGTGTTAGGTTTAATTGTAGATAATTGTAGGTATTTTATTTAATTTATTGATAGTGTAGTGTTAGGTTTAATTGTAACTTAGGTTAGGATTTATTTTACAGGTAATTTTGTAATTATTTTAACTAGTTAACTATTAAATAGTTATTAACTATTTAATAGCTATTGTACCTGGTTAAAATAAATACAAAGTTGCCTGTAAAATAAATATTAATCCTAAAATAGCTACAATATAATTATAATTTATATTGTAGCTATATTAGGGTTTATTTTACAGGTAAGTATTTAGCTTTAAATAGGAATAATTTATTTAATAAGAGTTAATTTATTTCGTGAGATTTAAATTATATTTAACTTAGGGGGGTGTTAGGGTTAGAATTAGCTTTTGGGGTTAAAAAATTTATTAGAGTAGCGGTGAGCTCCGATCGGCAGATTAGGGGTTAATACTTGAAGTTAGGTGTCGGCGATGTTAGGGAGGGCAGATTAGGGGTTAATACTATTTATTATAGGGTTATTGAGGCGGGAGTGAGGTGGATTAGGGGTTAATAACTTTATTATAGTAGCGGTGCGGTCCGCTCGGCAGATTAGGGGTTAATAAGTGTAGGCAGGTGGAGGCGACATTGAGGGGGGCAGATTAGGGGTTAATAAATATAATATAGGGGTCGGCGGTGTTATGCGCAGCAGATTAGGGGTACATAGCTATAATGTAGCTTGTGGTGGTGTACGGAGCGGCAGATTAGGGGTTAATAATAATATGCAGGGGTCAGCGATAGCGGGGCGGCAGATTAGGGGTTAATAAGTGTAAGGTTAGGGGTGTTTAGACTTGGGGTTCATGTTAGGGTGTTAGGTGCAGACTTAGGAAGTGTTTCCCCATAGGAAACAATGGGGCTGCGTTAGGAGCTGAACGCTGCTTTTTTGCAGGTGTTAGGTTTTTTTTCAGCTCAAACAGCCCCATTGTTTTCTATGGGGGAATCGTGCACGAGCACGTTTTTTAAGATGGCCGCGTCCGTAAGCAACGCTGGTATCTAGAGTTGCAGTGGCGGTAAATATGCCTGTACGCTCCCTTTTTGGAGCCTAACGCAGCCATTCTGTGAACTCTAAATACCAGCGGTATTTAAAAGGTGCAGGGAAAAAAAGCCAGCGTTAGATACGCGGGTCGTTACCGACAAAACTCTAAATCTAGCCGAAAAACTTTTGGAAGCAGCACATAGAAGGTTTATAAAATTAAATCTTATATTAATTGCTCCACCACAGGGGTTATATACCTCTTGTCATGCTCTTGTCCGTTATTTTAGGTAGGGAAAACCTACAGAGAATTTCGCTCACGTATAACTGAACATCGAGACGATATTAAAGATTTTAATATCGATAGGCGGATTGCAAGACATTTTGCACATCATAGATCTAAAACAGAAGGTCTTAAATTTGTGGGTATTGAATCAGTAAAGGCCAATAGAAGAGGAGGAAACATAGATACAATCCTTCTCCAAAAGAAACTCGCTGGATTTATTACTTAAACACATTGTCTCCTAACAGGTTAAATGAGAAATTAGAGTTTGCCTCCTTCTTAAACTAACACTCTCTTATAATAAGGTTTCTGTCTATATTTAACAGCCAGTTTGCCTCCCTCTGAGTTACAACAGTCTGTGAGTGAATACTTTATTGTGAATGCCATATAATTAACTCTTCATAGATTTATAGATTAAGTTGTTCCTGTTGTTTTCAATAGTTACATTACGATCTCTAAATATCCAGTATGAATGAGGTATTGATTGATTGTTACAATGTTATTTGTCTGACATCCAGCTACAAGGTTGCTAATATTCTGCTTGTTTAAAGATTCATTTAATTACAAAAGCTGACCATAGAAGTATTGCAACTCCAGTGCTTATGCATTGGCCGTTAAAAATGACAGCAGTAGTTTTAGTCACATGATCTTTTGCACCCAATAAAAAAGCTAACCTGCTGGAGTGACATCAGAACCTGGAAGAAACTCCGAGCGACCACGAGAGCTGAGTGAAATGCGCACAGGGACACGTTTGTCTGTCGCTACCTTACCTACTTGGGAGATCCCCTCCTTATTTCACTAACCCTCTGTGACTGTTGGAACTTTGCCTGCCAGTGAAACCTGTATCTTGATAAGTATTCACTTGAACTGAGTCATCGGATATAACGCTGGATGCGTTCTGTGTTACTTTATATGCAGCACCTGGGGCACAGTGTTTGGAACGTTTTAATGCCATATATGTGTTTCATCTCTGCCTAATACACTTTGAAGGTTATAAACTGTGATGATTTTCAAGATATGTCTGTGTGACTGAAGATTTTCATATTGCTTATGGATTTGAGTTGCATGGCTTGATGCTGACTTTTTCTTGCTTGGTGCATTACGCTTCTCTGCATTTGCCTGGAACACCATTTGAGCTTTAACTGCTTTGCTGAGCAATACTCTTGCACTTATGCTTCTCTGCCTTGCTTTATTGTTACATTTATAAGCAACCTTTGGACATTTAGTGGTGCACCACTTTAGTGACTTACCCTGTCATATCTTGCTAGCACTTTATTAGGGGGATCCCCATGGCCGGATTTACATCTCAGGTGGCTATAGGCACAAAAACCTGAAGCGCCCCCCCCACCCCCCCCAGAAAAAAAGTGGAAAAAATTAGGACTTTTTTTTATTATTATTTAGGACAACTAAAAATAAATATTAGATGTAAAATGACATTTTCCCTTTTATGGAGATACACAAATACACACACCAATTGCAATATTTGTTGTAATGGAAGCTACACCAAAAATCAATATTCACTTGACTCAAATGGCCATACAATTTCTATTATGTATAACAAAAACAAATCATGTTAAACTTTTAATGCAAAATATTCTAAAGAAAACCCTATTTAAAGGGACATAAAATGTGACAGTTTGCTGGGCATTTTATTATTGCACTAGTGCTTGCACAGAAGTGTGTTAGCCTCTTGCAAAATAGTTAAACACATAGTCAATGTCAGTTCTGAGACAGCAATACACATCTGTGCAGACCCAGATGGGCTCATAGGACATGTTTATTGACAAGTCATTAGTGTATTGCTTTTCTGGAGATGACTTTGACTATGTGCTTAACATTTTGTTGGAGTTAAACACAGTTTTGTGTAAGCAATAGCAATATTAAAACTAGCAGCATGCAAGCTCATCAACAACCTGTGCAGCCAGTGGAAGAAAATATAAAATATAGGTATTTTTTTCCACTACATGAAAAAAATCTTGTAAACTCTGATATTTTTGGTACAAATACACACAGATGTTACATTTATTTTGTTCTGAAATATAAATATCATATGATGTTGCTCTCAAAGGAAAACATGGAATGTTGTAGATTATATGTAATCCAGGGGTCAACAAATGTGTTTAAAATTAGAACTTAGAAATTCAATTTACCACAATACAAAAATACCACACTTACTTGATAAAAGAACAGATAAACAATTTTTAATGTGATGTGTGTGTATATATATATATATATATATATATATATATGTGTGTGTGTGTGTGTGTGTGTGATGTGTGTGTATGTGTATATATATATGTGTGTGCGTGATGTGTGTGTATGTATATATATATATATATATATATATATATATATATATACACATACATACAAACAAATATGCCATGTGAGTGGTTTACACACATACACATTTTACAGCCTTACAGTCTACAAACTTTGTTGTCAAAGTGCCCTAAAGTCTGTAAATCACAATTGGCACTTGTAATAAAGAGCAGAGCAGCTAGTCCCACATAACCTCCACACCTCCAAGGTCTTTATAGAACAAAAACATTCATCCTGAAGCAGAATTTAAACTCATGGCTATAAAAAAGGAATACAGCACATAACAAGTGAATACACTGCAACCCTCTCTGGTAGCCAAGGGGTTAAAGTGCTCTGCTTGTTATGTTTTCATTCTAGGCAGCATTAGAAGCCTTGTACAGTCCTAACCTGTTCTGGAGCTTTCATTCCTCAACAAAAAGTTTCTGCACCACATCAGCATGGAGCTTGGTTGTGTAAGGCAACAGAAGTACATAAAATAAAAGTGAAACTAAACATGCCTGGCGAAAATGGGAGGGGTTTAGTTTTAATCTTTGCCCCTCTCTCCTTCATGGCTCCCTCAACTGCTGTAACATATTCCCAATGAAACACTCGACTTTGTAGGCACCTGGCAGCACAATTCTTACTAAAATAAATGCCCTCATAAAAATAAAATTTTTTTTTTTTTTTTTTTTTTTTATTACTGACAGGCAGGCGCCCCTCACTGCAAGGCGCCTGTAGGCACATGCCTACTGTGCCTAATGGGAAATCCGGCCCTGGGGATCCCCGAGTTGAATGTGTGTGTTTGTCTGTTTTTAATTGGTTTATGTATGTGTACATTATCAAAATATAAAATAGTATTTTTGCACCGATTTTATGTATCTGTTTTCTTTCATAACAAGAATTTATCTTATATGTGCTGCTTTGCCTAGACTTTTAGATTGTACTTATTTGTGTAATCTACTCTCTCTTTTTATGCTTATATAGAAACTTTACTTCTAGGTTGCACTATAAGAATCTTTAATAATATGGAGTGAGCATTACTGCCCCCTTTTTTTTCGTCCAGGATCACCACTGACGTGTACAGGCTGGTACAAGCTCCTGAGCGGAGCCCCGACCCTCCAGAGCTGGCTCACAAGTATTCAGATGTTTGAGGGCTAGAGAATGATCTGTAGAGGCTGTTTGCCCGCGTGGCCATGTGGATGTCTGTCACAGGAACTTGGTGTCTGGGATTGCCACTGGCGTGTGCAGGCTGGTACGAGCTCCGGAGTGGAGCCACGACCCTCCAGAGCTGGGTCACAAATCCCTCTTTATGAGTTTGAGGGCTGGCAGTGTAGGGCCTTAGCGGCTGCTGTTTGCAGGCTTCAGAGGTATGGTCACCTTTAACGTAGTAAGAGAACCAACAAAGAGATAGTAGGTAGATTCCACACAAATTTAATAAAGTCCCGACTCTGACACTATGGATATGAATATAATCTATAGTGTACACTGGACAGGGGGGGGTGACTCTCCTCAAAATGGAATATACAGATGATAATTAATGAAACTGGTCAAATGACTGCGGTTACCCATAAGATAAATGCCTCACACACATAGGCAAATAGACAATTGTGAGTTCTTAGCAGCAGAGAAAGAGGTGTCTCACCACCTAAATATGAGTCCGCACGAACTTACAGCTATTCCCGGATGTTCCTCGTCACAGAACCAGGCTGTGTAGCAGTAGCGTCTTCGGTCAACTCCCAAACCAAGTCAGGAGGCGTGTAGCCTACACGCTGACGTCACTACGTCACGGACCAATCTCTCGCACCGCTTCAATCGATGGACCAATCCGGGTACAGGAGGTATAGCGCTCACATGCGATTAGGCTGTCAATCGGATTCGCTGCGGTTTTGTATCCTAAGGACTCCTTCCCAGGTAGATAGGTGGCTTGCAAGCTTTATAGGTGATAGAGATATATTCCAATATGCGATCCGCTCCGGTTACCGCAAAAGGAGTAAACTCAGAAAGTCTTGTGCAAAGTGGTGATGGGAGAGTGTCAGCATACCCCTCAGTCCAGGAGCTTAATCGTCCAAGTGGAGAAAGGGCTTAGCAGGGAGCCGTTCCGCTTATGTCAGGCTGAAGAATACCTTACCATAGAGAAGAGCAAAAAAGCAGACGGCTGAGTTTCATGAAAAATAAAAGTCCTTTATTCCAAAATAGTTTTAAAAACAGATGGTCAAAAGTGAAACATTCGTGATCAGAGCGCACACATAAGCACCAAGGGATAGGCTTGCTTACGCGTTTCGGCTGTGAGCCGTAATCATAGCGTAGGTGAGCCTACTCCAGGTGCAATTTATACACACATTGATTATAGTGACGTAAGTAAAACAAGGAAGAGATTAAAATAAAGTCACTCCTCTTAAAGTGCTAGTTACATCTACTGTGCCTGATACTAACCACGGCCCTGATACAAAGGATGTAAAATAATAATAATAGAGATATTCAGAACATCAAGCCTATATAGCCCATACCAAAGTTAAAAGTTAATGAGTAAAACAACTCTGGTATGTATAGTTACATTACATAATGCAAACAAATGATGTAGGAAAATATTGAACAATTAAACAATACTACACTATGTACAATAAGCCTATGTATACACTCATAGATAATACTGGCGAAATTATATATATTTATTCAGTGTAGCTCAAATGTGGATACATCATTTGTATGTAGCTAATATGCATGCAATAAGGCTATATGGTAAAATAAGGATGGTGAAGTGAAAATTTAAAGTATAATTCAATTCACTAAACAGACAGTATTATTAGGGGGTCCCTGAGGGTACCTAAGTTATCTATACTACATAGAATTACTAATATTAATATATATATATAGAATTATATGCAAACCTAACCTATCTGAATACCACTTATTGAACTAATGCATCTCATTATGCACAGTTGCTAAGATAGTAAGAAAGTGTTTAAATATGTGCACATGCACAATACAATGAAATATATATAGATTGTAAGAACAGGTGTCATTGGGAAGCGAGAGATGCTGTGGATCCCCCCACCCAGGACAATCCAATCCTACTCCCAGTAGTTAATAAGATCAAATTCGGAGTTGAGTCCATGGGGGACCCTAGTCTCTAGTTTGAAGATCCACAGCATCTCTCTTTTTCCCAATATTAGATCTCTATCCCCTCCTCTCTTGGGATAGGGAATCATGTCTATGGGTTGCCAGGAGAAGCAAGTGAGATCTTTATTGTGAATTATTGCAAAATGATTTACCAACGGGGTACTTGCCTTACCAACACGTATGGTAGAGAGGTGTTCTCTCATTCTCGATCTAACATCCCTGGTCGTGAGTCCCACATATTGCTTACTGCATCGAGTACACGTGATGCAGTACACAACATATGTGGAGGTACAGTTTAGACAGAAGCTAACGTAGGCTGCGTCACTTCAGAGCACTGAAACTGGCCAACCTGGTGGGAATTATCTTCAGATAGCCTCCACTGGAGATCTAACAGTCGTCCTGCTATGTGAGGTCAGCTCCCAGCTGCAGTCTGCCTCCAAATGCCTGTAATAGACTATTTAATGTTAAAATCTGCACGGAGCTCCGTGCAAACACGTCTGCTCAGTTTGGCAGTTGACTCCGCCCCTTCATAGTAGTGTTTTAATATATTATACATTAATAAATATAATAGTTTCAAATAAAATAAATAAGAAATCAAGTAAAATTAATGGTATTGTGAAATTAACTTTTTGTATTTACCCCTAAGGTTATAAAATTGTTTATGTCTTATGACCCCTCTCAATGTCTCAATGGTGCCTCAATGTCTCAAGGTTATAGGTTTGTTTTGTTTTGCTAATTGCTCATGATGTAATGCAAAAGGATTGTTAAAAGGGTATAAATACCCCTTCCCTGAACTTATAAGTGGACAGAAAATATTATATGAACCAAAATCCTGTCAAGACTGTCTGGTATGGTGTAATATTTATTTAGAAGCAAGCATGATTAAATTATTGTAACTCTACAACATTGGATTTATATTTTAAAATTTTCATTGTATTTATTTAGCAAAATAATTTTTTTCTTTTTGTAATATTATACCGCATATTTGTATAATAATATATATATTTTTCTTTCCAATGGCATGAAGAGTCCACGAATACATTCAATTACTAGTGGGAATTCAACTCCTGGCCACCAGGTGGAGGCAAAGAACACTCCAGCAGAGCTGTTAAGTATCACTCCTACTTCCCACAAACCCCCAGTCATTATTTGCCTAGTTCATCTGGTGAAAGTGCAAAGAAGGTGTCTGAAGATATTTAATCCTTTATGGGTAGTTTCCCTGCAAGCAAGGATTGGGGCTATGCTGTGTCCATGTCAATCTCTTTAGTAAGAGTAATGGTGGCTTTTAGCAGTTGGAAGACGGCAAGGTAGTCTTTGCTTACCTTCCAACATTTATGGTACCCCTATGTAGAAAACCAGGGTTGGTTACTGAAGACCCTGAAGGGTAAGTCCTTTCAATTATATTTCACAAATATTAGGAGAAAGGATCAGGGACATAGTGTGACCTGCTTCCTCCTGAAGGGGTTAATATTTATTACATGTGTATCTGTTACCTCATATATTCCTCGGGCTGGGCAGTAAGCTGGTTTTTACCAGGTAAAGGGAAGTTGCCGTGCCCAGGGCCGGGTAATTATTCTTTAATCCCTGGTTTATGGTGGGGGGGGGTATTAGGGCGATACTCTCATGCCACTGTATGGTCCATCTTTACGGATCTTTAATGCTTATGCACTATATGATATGGGACCAAATAGTTATGGTTTCTTTTTCCACTGTTTCACTACCTAGTGAGAGTTGGGACGTTGATGGCGCAATTTTTTATTTCTAGCCTTTTTTTTTATATGCTTCCGTAGAAATTTAGTTTTATTTCTAAAGGAGTATTAAAGTTTGCGGTAGTGAGACCGCTTTACATATAAGTGAGGAGTCAGCCTTGTACTTATCCTCGCCGGGCTTTTGGTTGGACAGGGTCCTGTAGGGACTCGTGAGGAAACCTTACTCCACCATTATAGGCAAATACAAAGTTGGTGGATGTCAACTTTGCGGCTATAATTTGGCATCTGTTATATCAGATTGAAGGGACCTCTTATATGGGGATCTTTTGATTTTAGATCTCTTATGTCGGGACCTTAATTGTTGATGCTCTCCTCTTTATATCGGCATAATGTATGGAGGAATAAGGGGATATGCAGTATTTTTATACTTGTAGTTTGGGGGCAGTGATGGAGTTTTTCACTCCGTATGAGCTCTTAGGCGGATTTCCCACTGCTGACCTCAGAGGCACAGTGTACTGGAACCAGGTATTTTATACTTTGCTCATTTGTTTAGTGGGAGCGGCAGCTTGACATGTCAGTCATGAAGCTCTGTTTGAGCTGTAAATATTGGCCGGAGTCTCCTCCGCTTCACTATAGTTCGAGCATGTCTCTAAGTCTGTAGACTTTCGGCTAGATTACGAGTTTTGCTTTATGAGGGGTACAGTACTAACTTGCAAGTTATTGTCACCACTCACTTACCTACAGCGCTGGTATTACAGGTTTAAAAAAAAACGGCGTTATCAGGCAAAAAGTGTGCGTAAAGCAAAATTGAGCTTCATACCGCACTCCAATACCAGCACTGCTGAAAGCTGCGGTGAGCTGGTTTTACGTGCTCGAGCACGATTTCCTGATAGTCACCAATGGGGAGAGCCTGCTGAAAAAAAGTCTAACACCTGCAATAAAGCAGCGTAAAGCTCTGTAAGGCAGCCCCATTGATTCCTACGGGGAAACAAAATTCATGTTTACACCTAACACCCTAACATGAATCCCGAGTCTAAACACCCCTAATCTTACACTTATTAACCCCTAATCTGCCGCCCCCGACATCGCCAACACCTACATTATACTTATTAACCCCTAATTTGATGCCCCCAACATCGCCGACACCTACATTATATTTATTAACCCCTAATCTCCTGCCCCCAATGTCGCCACAACCTACCTACACTTATTAACCCCTAATCGGCCACCCCCAACTCCCCCGCCACTATAATAAACATCTTAACCACTAAACCTCTGTATTCCCGCATCGCAAACATTAGTTTATTATTATTAACCCCTAATCTGCCGTCCCTAACATCGCCGCCACCTACCTACATTTATTAACCCCTAATCTTCCGCCCCCAACGTCGCTGTCACTATACTAAATTTATTAACCCCTAAAGTCTAACCCTAACCCTAACACCCCTAACTTTAATATAATTAAAATAAATCTAAATAAAAATTACTATCATTACCTATTTAAAAGTAAATACTTACCTGTAAAATAAACCCTAAGCTAGCTACAATATAACTAATAATTACATTGTAGCTAGCTCAGGGTTTATTTTATTTTATAGGCAAGTTTGTATTTATTTTAACTAGGTAGAATAGTTACTAAATAGTTATTAACTATTTACTATCTACCTAGCTAAAATAAATTTACCTGTAAAATAAAACCTAACCTGTCTTACACTAACACCTAACCTTACACTAGAATTAAATCAATTACATAAATTAAATACAATTACCTAAATTACAAAAAAAAAACACTTAATAACACAAAATAAAAAAAGAAATTATCAGATATTTAAACTAATTACACTTTATCTAATAGCCCTATGAAAATAAAAAAGCCCCCCCAAAATAAAAAAAACCCTAGCCTAAACTAAACTACCAATAGCCCTTAAATAGGGCCTTTTGCTGGGCATTGCCCCAAAGAAATCAGCTCTTTTACCTGTAAAAAAAATACAAACAACCCCCCAACAGTAAAACCCACCACCTACACAAACAACCCCCCAAATAAAATCCTAGCTAAAAAAACCTAAGCTCCCCATTTCCCTGAAAAGGGCATTTGGATGGGCATTGCCCTTAAAAGGGCATTTAGCTCTTTTTCAAGTGCCAAACCCCTAATCTAAAAATAAAACCCACACATTAAACCCTTAAAAAGCCTAACACTAACCCCTGAAGATCCACTTACAGTTTTTGAAGACCCGTCATCCATCCTCAACGAAGCGCCAGAAGCCCTCATCGAAGCCGGCAGAAGTCTTCATCCAGACAGCATCTTCTATCTTCATCCATCCGGTGCGGAGCGGCTCCATCTTCAAGACATCCAGCGCGGAGCATCTTCTTCAATCGAACTCTTCTTGCAGAATGAAGGTTCCTTTAAATGACATCATCCAAGATGGCGTCCCTTGAATTCCGATTGGCTGATAGAATTCTATCAGCCAATCGGAATTATAGGTGAAAAATTCCTATTGGCTGATGCAATCAGCCAATAGGATTGAGCTTGCATTCTATTGGCTGTTCCAATCAGAAAATAGACTGTCGAAAATCTCTAGTAGATAACAGATAGAATTTCAGAGCACACCCAAAAACCAGGTTATGCAACAGACCATCCTCCGAAAAGAAGGATAAGGGCAAAAAGAAGAAACAACACTATCCTGATTGATGTTGATATCCGACACTACCTAAGGAGAAAACTCAACTAGTACAGACAACCGCCCTACTCGCATTTAAAAACAGATAAGAGGAAGCACACTGCAGAGCTGAAAACTCGGAAGCAGAAGAAATAGCAAGAAAAACAAGACTCTCCAAGATAACACATAAATTAATTTTGCATAGGCTCAAACGCAGAACCTTAAGAACCAAAAAGGACCCCATGGAGGAACAACAGGTCAAAACACAGACTTGATTCATGACCAAGGCCTGAATAAAAGGTTGAACATCTGGCAGGACTGCCAAATGCTTAGCAAAAGAATTGACAAGGCAGAAATCTGACCCTACAGGGTACAGACTGAATCCCTTTCCAGCCATGTCGAAGAAAGGACAGAATACGGAAAAAAATTAACTTTATCTCAAGCAACCTAAGGCCTAGATTTAGAGTTTGGCGTTAGCCGTGAAAACCAGCGTTAGAGGCTCCTAACGCTGGTTTTAGGCTACCGCCGGTATTTGGAGTCACTCAAAATAGGGTCTAACGCTCACTTTTCAGCCGCGACTTTTCCATACCGCAGATCCCCTTACGTCAATTGCGTATCCTATCTTTTCAATGGGATCTTTCTAACTCCGGTATTTAGAGTCGTTTCTGAAGTGAGCGTTAGAGCTCTAACGACAAAACTCCAGCCGCAGAAAAAAAGCAGGAGTTAAGAGCTTTCTGGGCTAACGCCGGTTCATAAAGCTCTTAACTACTGTACCCTAAAGTACACTAACACCCATAAACTACCTATGTACCCCTAAACTGAGGTCCCCCCACATCGCTGCAACTCGATTAAATTTTTTTAACCCCTAATCTGCCGACCGCCACCTACGTTATACTTATGTACCCCTAATCTGCTGCCCCTAACACCGCCGACCCCTGTATTATATTTATTAACCCCTAACCTGCCCCCCACAACGTCGCCGCCAGCTACTTACAATAATTAACCCCTAATCTGCCGACCGCAAAGCGCCGCCACCTACGTTATCCTTATGTACCCCTAATCTGCTGCCCCTAACACCGCCGACCCCTATATTATATTTATTAACCCCTAATCTGCCCCCCTCAACGTCGCCGACACCTGCCTACACTTATTAACCCCTAATCTGCCGAGCGGACCTGAGCGCTACTATAATAAAGTTATTAACCCCTAATCCTCCTCACTAACCCTATCATAAATAGTATTAACCCCTAATCTGCCCTCCCTAACATCGCCGACACCTAACTTCAATTATTAACCCATAATCTGACGACCGGAGCTCACCGCTACTATAATAAATGGATTAACCCCTAAAGCTAAGTCTAACCCTAACACTAACACCCCCCTAAATTAAATATAATTTAAATCTAACGAAATTAATTAACTATTCTTAAATAAATTATTCCTATTTAAAGCTAAATACTTACCTGTAAAATAAATCCTAATATAGCTACAATATAAATTATAATTACATTGTAGCTATTTTAGGATTAATATTTATTTTACAGGCAACTTTGTAATTATTTTAACCAGGTACAATAGCTATTAAATAGTTAAGAACTATTTAATAGCTACCTAGTTAAAATAATTACAAAATTACCTGTAAAATAAATCCTAACCAAAGTTATAATTAAACCTAACACTACCCTATCAATAAATTAATTAAATAAAATACCTACAATTACCTACAATAAAACCTAACACTACACTATCAATAAATAAATTAAATACAATATCTACAAATAACTACAATTACATAAACTAACTAAAGTACAAAAAATAAAAAATAACTAAGTTACAAAAAATAAAAAAATATTTACAAACATAAGAAAAATATTACAACAATTTTAAACTAATTACACCTACTCTAAGCCCCCTAATAAAATAACAAAGACCCCCAAAATAAAAAAATGCCCTACCCTATTCTAAATTAATAAAGTTAAAAGCTCTTTTACCTTACCAGCCCTGAACAGGGCCCTTTGCGGGGCATGCCCCAAGAAAATCAGCTCTTTTGCCTGTAAAAAAAAACATACAATACCCCCCCCAACATTACAACCCACCACCCACATACCCCTAATCTAACCCAAACCCCCCTTAAATAAACCTAACACTAAGCCCCTGAAGATCTTCCTACCTTGTCTTCACCTCAACAGGTATCACCGATCCGTCCTGGCATCCGGTGCTGAAGAGGTCCAGAAGAGGCTCCAAAGTCTTCCTCCTATCCGGCAAGAAGAGGACATCCGGACCGGCAAACATCTTCATCCAAGCGGCATCTTCTATCTTCTTCCATCCGGTGCGGAGCGGGTCCATCTTGAAGCAGCCGACGCGGATCCATCCTCTTTTTCCGGCGTCTCCCGACGAATGACGGTTCCTTTAAGGGACATCATCCAAGATGGCGTCCCTCGAATTCCGATTGGCTGATAGGATTCTATCAGCCAATCGGAATTAAGGTAGGAATATTCTGATTGGCTGATGGAATCAGCCAATCAGAATCAAGTTCAATCCGATTGGCTGATCCAATCAGCCAGTCAGATTGAGCTCGCATTCTATTGGCTGTTCCGATCAGGGGTTAATAAATATAATATAGGGGTCGGCGGTGTTAGGGGCAGCATATTAGGGGTACATAGGGATAATGTAAGTTGCGGCGGTTTACGGAGCGGCAGATTAGGGGTTAATAATATAATGCAGGAGTCAGCGATAGCGGGGGCGGCAGAATAGGGGTTAATAAGTGTAAGGTTAGGGGTGTTTAGACTCGGGGTACATGTTAGAGTGTTAGGTGCAGACGTAGGAAGTGTTTCCCCATAGCAAACAATGGGGCTGCGTTAGGAGCTGAACGCGGCTTTTTTGCAGGTGTTAGGTTTTTTTCAGCTCAAACAGCCCCATTGTTTCCTATGGGGGAATCGTGCACGAGCACGTTTTTGAGGCTGGCCGCGTCCGTAAGCAACTCTGGTATCGAGAGTTGCATTTGCGGTAAAAATGCTCTACGCTCCTTTTTTGGAGCCTAACGCAGCATTTTTTTGGACTCTCGATACCAGAGTTAATTTTATGGTGCGGCCAGAAAAAAGCCCGCGTAGCGTTAACAACCCATCTACCGCCAAACTCCAAATCTAGGCCTAAAGGATTACAGCTTTAGCACTAGAGTTCTCCGCTCTACCCGCCAAGCTATACAAGGAGAGCTGGTACCACATCTTCCCCAGAAAAACAAAAAATGCGAGGTCAGGCTGGAGCGTTTAGAAACACCTATGTCCACTTCTGAGGATACGAGCTACCACCCAAGGAAGAAGGGCAAAGCAGAGAAAAAAAGGAATACAAGACTGAAGTCCAAATGAACCGTTAGAGCGACATTAAAGCTACTTGCGGATCTCTTAATCTGACTCGTACTCTGAAAGCTTGCGATCAGACGAGACTCCATCAAAACCAAATCCTGAAAATTGACATTGACAATACTTCCAGACATTTCCTTTAAGGAAAAAATCTGTCTGCTCAAAAAATCCGCAGATAGAAGAGACCGCCTGGATTAAGACTTCTTACCGCATGAATGATGACTTCACCGGCTGGATGGATACTTCAAGGGGGAATTCAAGAACTGTACAGGTAAAAGAGCTGTTATCTTTGGGTCAATGCCCCACAAAAGGCCCTTTTAAGGGCCATTGATAGTTTATTGTAGGCTAGGTTTTTTTTTGGGGGGGGTTATTATTTTGATAGGGCTATTAGATTAGGTGTAATTCTTTTTTATTTTTGATAATTTGTTTCTTATTTTTCGTAATTTAGTATTTATTTTTATAATTTAGTTATTTTATTTTTTTGGTAATTAGATACTTTTTGTAATTTTTAGAGTAGTGTTAGGGTTTTTTTAATGTGTAGTTTAGTTTAATTTTATTTGTAGTTAGTTTAATTTTAGTTTAATAATTATCTTAGTTTAATTGTTAGTTTAAAATTAATTTATTTAATTTGACAGATAAGTTTTAATTTAATTTAAGATAGGGAAATCTTATTGTGGGGGGATTGCGGTTTAGGGATTAATAGGTTTATTATAGCGGTGGTGTGGGGGGACGGCAGATTAGGGGTTAATTATATTTAAATAGTGTTTTTTATGCGGGAGGGTGGCGGTTTAGGGGTTAATAACTTTATTATAGTGGCAATGATATCGGGGAGCGGTGAAATAGGAGTTAATACATTTTAATAGTGGCAGCGATGTTGGGAGCGGCAGATTAGGGGTTAATAAATTTATTATAGTGTTTGCAATGCGGGGGGGCCTCGGTTTAGGGGTTAATAGGTAGTTTATGGGTGTTAGTGTACTTTTTAACACTTTAGTTATGAGTTTTATGTTACAGCTTTATAGCGTAAAACTCATAACTGCTGACTTTAGATGGCGTTATGGGTCTTGTGGTTATAGAGTGCACCGCTCACTTTTTGGCCTCCCAGGCAAACTCGTAATACCGGCGCTATGGGAGTCCCATTTGAAAAGGACTTTTTTAAAAGTGCAGTACTGACGTTGCGTTAAAAGGCTAAAAGGTGTGCGGTACACCTATACCGACAAGACTCGTAATAGCAGCGTTAGGGAAAATTAAGCGTTATGGGCCATAACGCTGCTTTTCACTCATAACGCCAAACTTGTAATCTAGCTGTCTGTAATTAAAGAAACCTACAAATTGAACTGTCATCAATACATCTTAAAGTAAATAGCCTGCATATTTAACATATGGAGTAATTCCTCTGAATTTAGTGTTTTGTCAAAAATATATCTTAGTGCGTTTCAAAGCCATCTACCATATTGGCAGTTACAACCTCCTCAGTCAAGGAACTCAGCAGTTTAATTGCTCTTACAGTGAAAAAAACGTCTTCATTGCTAGAAATGAAATCATCTGTCCCTTAGACGTAAAGTGAGCACTTTTAATTACTGTTAATTACAGTTTGCTTTAATACATTTATAGATGCATTTTTTATATAAAAACATTGTTTACAAATCTTTCAATTTTAGCAATGATTTTTACCATGTAATTTTCTGCCTGCCTACCCCATATTTTATGCTGGTGACATTTCTCACTGTCATTCAATAATTACCTTTGCCACACGGATCACTGTTCTCAATGTAGAGGGTTTCTGTCACTTTTACACATGCGCAATTGTTTAGAGTCCTCGTTCATGACCAATGAAATAATAGTAAACAGCAAATCAAAACTTTTGTTATGACTGTTTACTTGTATTGGTGCCAGTACATTACATGGAGTGGCTGATTAAACATCTGCGCATAAGTGAATCAGTGATTTGCAAACTGTCTAACTCACAGGAGCAACAGTTCAAACAGAATGCCACAGCACCACGGATATATCCAAAAGATTATTCCTTTAATTAAAGAATAACATGCAACATTTCGGTCTAACAGGCCTTAATCATGCATATTAATATATTGATATGCATGATTAAGGCCTGTTAGGCCCAAACGTCGCATGTTATGCTTTAAATAAAAGAATAATCTTTTGGATATATCCGTGGTGCTATGGCATTCTGTTTGAACTGTTGCTACATATGTGTGGGGTATGCAGTAACCCCAGCTACGTGCACCCAGTTGATGATTTAAAACTTTCAAGAGAACTGTATCCAGTGCTGAGCCTATTTGTGTAACTCACAGGAGCACCTATTCACTACAATATATAGAGTGAGTGGAACTGCTTTATACATCACATCTCTACAGAAATATATATTCAAGGGGAGGAGGTAACTACAAAAAAACAGGACAAGAATAAAAATAATTGTATTATTACATACAGTCAATTAACAAAATGAAAAACGTTTTGTACTTTGAATTAAGATTTAGGATGCCATGGTTCATTTTTATATGTTTAAATTTACCATCACTTTAATGTATAACCTTTTGTCACATACAATATTCTTGTTATTTTAAATGTATTTCACCGTCAAGAAGGTATATCCCGTTCTAAAACTACATCCTAAAAAAGGTATAATTCTTTCCTTGAATGTGTATTCAAGCTCAAGACCTGCATCATTTCCATCTAGATAAGAAGTAGCATACAATAGAACTTGGTTCCAGTCCAACTCATTAAGAGATCATCTATATACCTTTCACAATTATTTATTAGGGTTCAAAAGAAATTGCTATTTGTCATGTATAGCAGTGTGTGTGTGTTTCCGGTACTTTCACTACAAAGTCCAACTGGCTATGGGCCCTAAGTGGAAATATATGATATACAGCACGTCCCCAACTAACTGTAGGAAACCTTCCAAGCATTTACTAGCATAACTATTTATTTATGCTTGTTATCTTTGTCTGCAGGAAAAATGTTATCATCCCTAATAAATTGTTGTAATTTTATGTCTTAAATATTTTTTACTACAGGTATCAGCTCTAGTTTTTAAAGTTATTTATGTAAAAGGTTTAGAAGTTACAGTTTTTATTCCTGAAAGGCCTGTGTATACCGGTTGGTCTCGAGTCTTTGTTTTAAAATGTCCAGGAAGGTGGCTTCTTTGACTTTGCTGGGGAGAGTAGCCCTTATACAAGATGCGGCATGGCTAAAAGCTTGCAAACATAATTTTTGGTGAATTCTTGGCACATTTAGCTTGTGGACGTGTGCTTATCAAAGATTGCGAGTTGCAACATAGGGCACACGTAATTCTTTTAAATAGCTTGGTCCCTGATACTATGCGTCATTTTATTGGTAACTAGTGCAAGGAGTAATGAATGGGGTCACATGGCAACATTTTTAATATGAATATTTGGCAAAAGCCCTAAATGATACAAGATTAATTTGTACTTAAAGAGCAATATAAATTATTAAACCATAGCATAAAATCGGACATGGTATATGTAGCCTTCATTTTCAATGCATATAAAAATACATTTAAAAACTTGTACTGTAGATACGTAAAAACTGTTTGCTAACTTCATATGCATTGCTATGCATGTATCAAAAATCTAATAAATACTACACTAGAGAAATGGGCCCCTATTTAACATATGGAGTAATTCCTCCGACAGTGCAGATCAGGTCTGCAAGACCTCGCTGAATGCGGAGAGCAATATGCACACAAGAGCTGCTGGTGCAACACCGCCCCTTGCAGACTCACGGCCAATCGGCCGCCAGCAGGGAGGTGTCAATCAACCAGATCGTGGTGACAGGGTTATGTAGCAGCAGTCTTTGTGACCGCTGCTTCATAACTGCTGTTTCTGGTGAGTCTTCAGACTCGCCAGAAACACGGGCCATCAAGCTCCTTTCGGAGCTTGATAGATAGGCCCCATGGTGTTGTGTTCTATTTAAATAGTGCAATGTTTGCAAATCAGATAGCTGAGACCTTTGTGGTCTGAAATATTGCAACTGTTGTCTCTAATTTGCAGTTTTATATATTATATTTTCTGTTTTGTTAACACAAAGCCCTATCTTTTCCAGACTGGTGGGTGGAATTTGACCATTAAAAACAATTGCAGCAAACAGGGGTACTGTCCCTTTCATTTACATGACAGAAATGAATCTTGGGGAGTATTATTTTTCTAGGGCAGTATTTAAACTGTATAACCCAAGACAAAGAAGATTACTTTACAAACCATCCTAGATTCATTTGACGCTCATCAAACTACTCAATTACACATCATCAGTCATCAGCTAAGGTAAAAAAATTCTAGGTGATGATTCAGAATGATTAGCAGATTACTTTACTTATTACTTCACAAGCATGAACAGCCAGTGAATGACTCTAGAGTCATCTTATTTAAATTTTTCGGTCTGTGGGAAAACTTCAGGATGGTTTCTGATCACTAGTCTGGAGTCATCGATTACTTCAGAATGGCTCCAGGAAGATCATCATTTTTGACTGGGAAAATCTAGAATGGGCAGAAGAACAGCTTCTGAGATATACATGTAAAAAGATTAAAAAAGATTAGCATGTTCCATGATGGTAAATTACTGAGAATTAGGGCTCATTTGCGATAACAAAATCTTGGTATCCCAAGTAAATATTAAATATAACCAGCTTGAGGAGAACATGTTCTGTGAGAATAATTGATACAGGTCTGTTTTTTTTCTGTGCTATGTTTCCACATCTAATTTCTCACAATTATTGGTTGATGGAGTTTTATTTATTTATTTTTTCTCAGAATAAACCAATATCGCTTCCTGTTTGAAATATCATGTCTGATTTCATAATTATAAGAAAACAAAATCTTGGAACTCATATCCATTTTATGCTTCCAAAAACTAGTTTATGTTTTTATATGTTTTCCTGTTTGGATTTTTCTGACTTTGGCTTAGTTCCCATTGATGTTGTAAACTGGTTATAACAAGTATCTCCATTAAAGTCTATGGAGATGTTCAATGTTACCACCAATTTACACCATTTACAAAAGCAATGTAATATAGGTATTTGTAAATTAAATTTGTGTAATTCTCTTACACCTAGATTACGAGTTTTGCGCTAAACAGGGTGCGAAACTTGCATTATTTCACCCTCCATATCGCTGCCATTACGAGTTTCTGAAAAGCCTCCTTGTGCATGCGATATGGTTGCGTTAAGCTCTGTACCGCACAAAATCCAATGGCTGCTTTGACGTGCTTGTGTACACTTTCCCCCATAGAGCTACTGAAATCCTATTGGCTGATTTAAATTTTGAGTCTTGTTAAACAAACAAATAGTTCAGTTCCAAAAACATTTATCTTGGTCTCATCACTCCACAGTACATAGTCCCAGTAGTCTTCTTCTCAGCATGTGTCCTGACAAATTCTAGGCTGGCTTTTTTTGTGCATGGGCTTTAGGAGCGTCTTCCTTCGTGGACGACACCCATGCATGCCATTCCTCTGCAGTGTACGTCGTATTGTGTCACAGGAAACAATCACCTCAGTTTCTACTTCTTTAGCTAATTGTAGTGCACTTGCTTGGCGATTTTCTTCAACCCTTCTCATCATAAGACGCTCCTGTCAAGGTGTTAAGTTCCATGGACTGCCTGGACGTCTCTGTGAGATGGTTGCAGTTCCATATTTGTTCCATTTTTGTATCACTTTTGCTACAGTATTCTGACTGATAAGTAAAGCTTTGCTGATCTTCTTGTAGCCTTCACCTTTCTTGTGTAAATAAATAATTTTCTTTCTCAGGCCTTGTTACATTTCTCTTCCATGTGGGACCATTGCTGACAGCATGACATGGAAATTGGTTCTCTTTGGTAAGTAACAACCTTTTATAATCAACTGTCTGCTCCTGTTTAAAGAATAATTAGACTCACTTGTAGTTGAATTCTTGTTAATTAGGAATTTGTTGTCAGACATTTAGCTTTGCTCCTATGACTTTCATTGGGGTGTATTCATTTTTGCAACATGGGGGGATATTTTTAAAAGCGTCAATCTCAGTGCATTCGCCGGCTTCAATACGCTCGCCAGACATTGCTGCCGCGGATCCACATACGCGGATCCACATTGTGTCAAGTACGGCGCGATGAGCATCGGACTGTTGTTAACTAACAGTCATTGATGTTGCGGTTATTCTGTTTTTTTCTAACTTTATTTATACCATTTCATTACTGTCCGTGAACAAGCACATTTCTCTAAAGCTAATCTTTTATTTGTCATCTGTTGATGTCCAAGAAATAGCTAGAGTTATACCTCAACAAACAATATCATAAATAAATAGAAAGTTATTTTTATATTTATTTGTTATATGATACTTCACATAAATAAATGTATATTTGTATTTCTAGAAGTCATTATATACTTTTATCTCATGTTTTTGTTTTTATAAATGATTATTAATGCTAGAACTACACAGAAGAAAATTAAACCAACATGGAGAGGCAAAAAAGCAGCATGTACCCTCCACTGATGATTGGCACATAATAAAGTCATAATAAAGTCATAATAGAAAAATTAGTGAGAATACCACCAACGAATGCATTTAAACATATCATTTAATATTATAGCACATACATAAATGCTTATCAAGAACTTCCCAATATAAACATCAAAATATTCCTGAATATAAGCCACTTAAGCGGTATCAAAAAAGCACAGTCACACAGCAGACCCAGGTAATACCATAGAGGACCAGCTATTGCAGCATTCATTACTCATATTGAGTCCTTCTGGTAAGCATAAGGGTTATTTAGCAACCAGCCCCCCACTGCAAAACCTACATTGGAGCTAGATGGGATGACACCAGGAGGGTCAAGTGAGTCACATACTGAGCCCAAGCTACGGACATACTGATCGTCAGTCTATTACATTGGGTGAGAGTAATATGTGTTAAACAACTTACCCTGCTTACACCTAAGCCTCTGCTTAACAACAGACTGAATAAATATTTTCTGGGGGAGACTGCTTTAACCGCTACCCTGCTTGCTTACTAATTGGGGTTATAGCTGCATTAAGGACTTTCCTTGATTCCTGTGGATGTGGAGTATACTAGCATTGGAATTACTTTGTGGTTTTACTTAACCCAATACCGGTGAATGGGTGCTATTCATTTTTAGGGAGCTACCCTCATTTTTTCTGCTGTGACTGTGCTTCTTTGATACCGCTTAGGTGACTTATATTCAGGAATATTTTGATGTTTATATTGGGAAGTTCTTGATAAGCATTTATGTATGTGCTATAATATTAAATGATATGTTTAAATGCATTTGTTGGTGGTATTCTCACACATTTTTCTATTATGACTTTATTAGTTTTGTGCCAGATAAGGGTATACTTGTAAATCATCAGTGGATGGTACATGCTGTTTTTTTGCCTCTCCCTGTTGGTTTAATTTTCTTCTGTGTAGTTAATATTATAGTTATACCTCTGTTGCACTGCACACTTGCCTTTGTCCTTATTACAGCAAGTGTGCATTTACTAAGTCTGACTAATTCTGGTGCCAATCATCCATGTAAAATATATATATATATATACTGTGTGTAACACACAGAGAAACCCCAGCACTCACTTACAAGCTCTCAGCTAAGATTTAAAAGCAAAAATTGAAAGGTTAGTTACCACATCTGGCCAAATGGGACAAGCTCAGGTACCTCGTCAAGGTCCTTTCCAATACCTGGGACCCTAAAACAGCCACACAATGCAAGCTTTCAAATCCAAACAAACTGGGAACAAGGGAAGGGTGCACAGGAATATGTAATCACCCTAGACATATACAAAACACGGAAGGGAACTGCACTCTCATACTGGACCGGGTACACATCCCATGACCCTACAACATATATATATATATATATATATATATATATATACTGTATATATATATATATATATATATATATATATATATATATATAGTGTGTGTGTATGTATGTATATATATATATATATATATATATATATATATATATGTGTGTGTGTGTGTGTGTGTGTGTGTGTTATGTCAGAAATCTTTTGCAAACATATTTACATGTCCCTAAATTCCTTTTTTTGTTCTAAACAATGTTGTCTTTCATATCTCTGTGTTTATTTATACCACTATATGTATATAGTGTAAATGTATTATTATTATGAGCAGGAATAATTGTGAATATAACATGTAATCAGGGTATCATACAGGGAGTGCAGAATTATTAGGCAAATGAGTATTTTGACCACATCATCCTCTTTATGCATGTTGTCTTACTCCAAGCTGTATAGGCTCGAAAGCCTACTACCAATTAAGCATATTAGGTGATGTGCATCTCTGTAATGAGAAGGGGTGTGGTCTAATGACATCAACACCCTATATCAGGTGTGCATAATTATTAGGCAACTTCCTTTCCTTTGGCAAAATGGGTCAAAAGAAGGACTTGACAGGCTCAGAAAAGTCAAAAATAGTGAGATATCTTGCAGAGGGATGCAGCACTCTTAAAATTGCAAAGCTTCTGAAGCGTGATCATCGAACAATCAAGCGTTTCATTCAAAATAGTCAACAGGGTCGCAAGAAGCGTGTGGAAAAACCAAGGCGCAAAATAACTGCCCATGAACTGAGAAAAGTCAAGCGTGCAGCTGCCAAGATGCCACTTGCCACCAGTTTGGCCATATTTCAGAGCTCCAACATCACTGGAGTGCCCAAAAGCACAAGGTGTGCAATACTCAGAGACATGGCCAAGGTAAGAAAGGCTGAAAGACGACCACCACTGAACAAGACACACAAGCTGAAACGTCAAGACTGGGCCAAGAAATATCTCAAGACTGATTTTTCTAAGGTTTTATGGACTGATGAAATGAGAGTGAGTCTTGATGGGCCAGATGGATGGGCCCATGGCTGGATTGGTAAAGGGCAGAGAGCTCCAGTCCGACTCAGACGCCAGCAAGATGGAGGTGGAGTACTGGTTTGGGCTGGTATCAGCAAAGATGAGCTTGTGGGGCCTTTTAGGGTTGAGGATGGAGTCAAGCTCAACTCCCAGTCCTATTGCCAGTTTCTGGAAGACACCTTCTTCAAGCAGTGGTACAGGAAGAAGTCTGCATCCTTCAAGAAAAACATGATTATCATGCAGGACAATGCTCCATCACACGCGTCCAAGTACTCCACAGCGTGGCTGGCAAGAAAGGGTATAAAAGAAGAAAATCTAATGACATGGCCTCCTTGTTCACCTGATCTGAACCCCATTGAGAACCTGTGGTCCATCATCAAATGTGAGATTTACAAGGAGAGAAAACAGTACACCTCTCTGAACAGTGTCTGGGAGGCTGTGGTTGCTGCTGCACGCAATGTTGATGGTGAACAGATCAAAACACTGACAGAATCCATGGATGGCAGGCTTTTGAGTGTCCTTGCAAAGAAAGGTGGCTATATTGGTCACTGATTTGTTTTTGTTTTGTTTTTGAATGTCAGAAATGTATATTTGTGAATGTTGAGATGTTATATTGGTTTCACTGGTAAAAATAAATAATTGAAATGGGTATATATTTGTTTTTTGTTAAGTTGCCTAATAATTATGCACAGTAATAGTCACCTGCACACACAGATATCCCCCTAAAATAGCTATAACTAAAAACAAACTAAAAACTACTTCCAAAACTATTCAGCTTTGATATTAATGAGTTTTTTGGGTTCATTGAGAACATGGTTGTTGTTCAATAATAAATTAATCCTCAAAAATACAACTTGCCTAATAATTCTGCACTCCCTGTATGTATTTCTTTGCAATCAATGGATATTTTAAGAGCTGGGCCAGTTTTCTCTCTGTATCTGTGTAACCCCTACTGATTGCAATCTAGTTTTAAAAACCACACCTACACAGGTGTTATAAAATGGGCTGGCATATAATACATTTCTAACTGAAAAAGAAATTCAAGAGAAGGAAGAAATGCATTGAAAATAGCATGACAGTAAAGAGGTGATTTTAATTTCTGCAGTATCTGAATCGTGACAGTTTAATGTTAGGTGGGCTATCCCTTTGAGTTATCAACTTAATATTATATTGAATCAAACATCAATTCAAATTTTAAAATCATTGTCGAGGACACACAGTGTAATATTTTATTGTCAGCATCAATGTTTATCTTTAATACTGATTTCAAATATACATACTTTCAAAGCATAATACACAATGAGGCCAAATTATCAAATGTCTGTCGGACCTGATCCGACAGTGCGGATCAGGTCCGACAGACATCGTTGAATGCGGATAGCAATACGCTCTCCGTATTCAGCATTGCACCAGCAGCTCACAAGAGCTGCTGGTGCTACGCCGCCCCCTGCAGACTCGCGGCCATTCGGCCGCCAGCAGGGAGGTGTCAATCAACCCGATCGTACTCGATTGGGTTGAATTGTGGTGATTCCTGTCCGCCTCATCAGAGCAGGCAGACAGGGTTATGGAGCTGCTTCATAACTGCTGTTTCTGGCTCGCCAGAAACACGGGCCCTCACGCTCCATTCGGAGCTTGATAAGTGGGCCTCATTGTAACAAATTGCACTTACAAGTTCTGATGAGTGATCAATGACACAAAAATTTAGCAATTTGATTAGTTAGTGATAGTTTAAAATGTATATTTGAATCAGATTGGCTTATGTCATAAATCATGTGATTATGCACATTCCAATTAAAAGTGGTTGTGTGGGTTGTTTAGGAGTTTGCATCTTAATTGGTGCGAAAAGTGTTGCGTCAAATTTGGGGCGAAGTAGAGAGTGGGACTTGTATTACATGGCTTAAACATGATTCAAATTGATTTTTACAAGAAATAAAAAGGAAGTTAGCTATATTATGTTGTGTATTTATTTCATTTTTATCTCTATATCTATTGGTGCAACAAGTTTGGGGCAAAACTTTGCAACAAATTTGGAGAAATAATATTGTCCCCTCTCTTTGTAATGAGAGACAAATTTGTAACATAATCCATAAGTAGTAATGCATTTTTCATTTGTATCCCTATATCTATTAGTGCAACAAATGTGGAGCAATAATATTGTTTGATTTAGAAAGGGTATACAATTTTAATAAAGTTTCTCATTTACTTTCATAATGTAATATACTTAATTCTCTTACAGCATCAAACATAAGCTTTGTGTGTTTTCAGACTCCCATTGATATATATGGCATCCGCGGCCTCAAGGGTGGCGGATTTAAATCTAGGTACGCTGCTTCGGAATAGAAGCAAGCGTACCTGTTAAATGTTTGATAAATTGGGAAAAGGGTCAAATAGGGTCGAATGTGAATTCAAAACATCTGTAATGACGCAAGCATTGATCTGCGTCGGATTGAGATTGCGGGAGCATATATTTCGTCACACATTTCAACATTTGACGATCTTGACGCTTTGTAACTGTTAACTGCGGCAGAGCAATCTCGCGTCAAATACGACGCGGGATTCCAGCATATTATCAGTTGACGCTTTGATAAATATCACCCATGGTCTTGAATTAATTTTTAATTAAAAAATCTTTTTGTGGTTGCAAATTAACAAATCGTGGTTGCAATCAATGGCCCACATTTGTGTGAGTATTTTGTAGTATAGTGTCCCATAGAATATGTTGTTTCTGAAAGGTAAGTGAAGGTTTTCTGAAAAATCTGTTGGGGTGTACTAATTTACGCTGAGCACTGTGTATATATATATATATATATATATATATATTTTTTTTTATTTTTTTTTCAAATAAAGTACACTTGAAAAGACCAGAGAGTGCCTTCTCCTACATGTTAAATGTAACCGTTGGTACCCTGGCAGTTGGTATTAAGGTGAGAGTGCTCTTTTCTGAACTGCATATATATATATATATAACAACATTTTAAATTAGGGGGAGATAAAAGGCGAGTTTAAAATCCTCCACTATGCACAAAATATAGAAAAAATAACTCATTGTGTAGTTCATTAACAAATCTAGACAGGCCCAGAGGCTTGTTTTCCCACAGAAAACCTCTGAATTACATTGTTTCCAATGCAGCAAAGGATTCTGGGTAAGATATGCAAATTAAATACACAATGACACACCTTTTTACTTCAGTTTGCTTTTCAGCAGGTTCCCTTTACGCCAAAGTATCGCTGTTCACACAGCTTATAAACTTAGCTAGGGTTAGTGCAGTGATTCATAACCATCCCAGGACAGACTGTTTAGTGGTTTTTGCCACTCATCAGCTGGGAGAAGGTTAGAATCACTGCTGGGTGAAGTTGATTCCAGGCAGAATACAACAACATTTTAAATTAGGGGGAGATAAAAGGCGAGTTTAAAATCCTCTACTACGCACAAAATATAGAAAAAATAACTCATTGTGTAGTTCATTAACAAATGTAGACAGGCCCAGAGGCTTGTTTTCCCACAGAAAACCTCTGAATTACATTGTTCCCAATGCAGCAAAGGATTCTGGGTAAGATATGCAAATTACCTTCTCCCAGCTGATGAGTGGCAAAAACCACGAAACAGTCTGTCCTGGTATGGTTATGAATCACTGCACTAACTCTAGCTAAGTTTATAAGCTGTGTGAACAGCGATACTTTGGTGTAAAGGGAACCTGCTGAAAAGCAGACTGAAGTAAAAAGGTGTGTCATTGTGTATTTAATTTGCATATCTTACCCAGAATCCTTTGCTGCATTGGAAACAATGTAATTCAGAGGTTTTCTGTGGGAAAACAAGCCTCTGGGCCTGTCTAGATTTGTTAATGAACTACACAATGAGTTATTATATATATATATATATATATATATATATATATATATATATATATATATATATATATATATATATATATATGCTTATATATATTTCTGTGTTAATATGTGTATATATTAACACATAAATATATATGTATATATTCATATACATATATATTTATATTTGCTGCCCATCTCTACACAACCTACCCCCTTTGCTTCGCTGATAACAAAGAACGCCATTTGGTACTCCACTCGTAATCTAGCCCTTAGTGTTTAATGTCCCATTAATAACTGGATTGGAGCCAGTTCCTACTAACGAGTACGCATGTCTTGTGAAACAATGTTTATGTTGTAGGCAATTGGTGTTTATGTTATGCTCCCTCCACATAGGTAATATTGATATCTTCTGAATTTGACTTTGGCATTTTTTCAAGGATTAAGCAGTTAATTGTCAAAATAATACATTATAATCCTTAAATAGCTCAAGGAGCATCTCATAGATGGATAGAAGCAGAGAAGAACATTCATTTTAATGTACATTAAGCTTTTCTATGACCACAAATGTGAAAGTATGCGTATGGTTTTAAAAAAGTCCATTAGTCTCTATCTTTAAGACAGTTAAGACCCAACCTATTCATACAGCTTCAGTTCTTATCACTGCTATTCTGGAATTTTCACTTCATCTAAGTTTTCTTTGAATTTATTTTAAAATGCTGTCCAAAGCCAAAAATGAATGTATGCACTTTGCCAGATACAAAATTAAAGATCTTTATTCAATCCATGTTAAAAATGATGGTAAAGCATCTAAGGGAAATTACTTTATTCAATAGCCAGATTTTCCATGCAAAATAAATCATGCTTAAAGAGTGAATATTTGTGCTAATATTTAAATACTGTATGAATAATTGTACTAGTGCAAAACAGCATGGATGTTGCCCTATCTAATCTTGTCTCTGCTCAGGACAATGAAATACTGCATCTCACATTCAATTTTATCAGCAGAAAATATCTGTAATACACAGTTTGGTGTTTGACATGTCTCCTTATAAAAGGTAGTAGAAAGTTGAGACCAATGTACTCAGTATCAAATACATAAATACATTCTTAATACGTAAAGAACATACCTGTAGAACCTAGGAGACATTACCATCTAAACCGCTGTAATAATTTTTTTTTTTTAAATAGTGACTGTATAAAACCTTTTACATGTGTACCTTTTATTGAGTTTCCCTCCACCCCCTTACATTTATTTTCTGAAGTGTAATTATACAGAAAGCAGTCCCACCCGCTCTCTACCTAGTCGGTAATGCTCGCCTAGCTATGGTTTCACGGTTTTTGGAGCTAGTGCACGTGCCACTCTGGTCAGTCATGCACGCACGTTTAAAACAGCAAGCTACATTTCACATACAAAACTGTCATTATGTAATAAGCAGCTACTTAAACTTTACTATCACTTTAAATGCACAACTTTTCTAAATAAAAAAATAAGTAATTGCAAGATTGTAGTGTTCTTTACATTCAAATTCATATTACAAGTGGCACACTGCTTAAATGACAATTTACGCTCCCCATATTTTCTATGGCCGCCTCGAGAGGCAATGTCCGCTCGTATTATGAATTGAAAGTTAATGCGATTACTCAAATGCAATCACATTTAAGGTTGCATAAAAAGTTTGCACCGGAGGAAAAAAAATTGCACTAAACTAGTCTATTAACCCCTAAACTGCCACCCCCCCCATCGCAAAGTAACCCAATAAACCTTTTAAGCGCCACAACCCTCATCACAAAGTAACCCACTAACATCTAAACCCCCTAACCTAACACCCCTAGGTTACCTCAAGACAGGCTAACCTTACCTTTTAAAAAAAAAAAAAAAACACATTACTTTAAAAAAAGAAAGAAAAAAAAAACTTACCTTAAAGTTAAATAAACTAACCTTACCATTTAAAAAAATAAACCTAATATTACTTAAAAAAAACTTACATTAGTTAAAGGTAAAAAAACTACCATTATACTACCATTACTAAAAATAAAAAACTACCATTACAAAAAATAACAAACAAAATAAAAAGAAATCAGTTAACCTATTCTTAAAACCCACTGGGGACAAAAAAAACGACCCCAACATAAGGAACCTATACTAACACTAAACTACAGTTTATATCCCTTAAAATGGCCTTTTGTAGGGCATTGCCCTAAAGCGTCAGCTCTTTTGATGAGAAAAATAAACTACAAACCTCTACAATTCACCTCCACCCCAAAAAAAGTCTATAAAAAAAACTACTCTAAAAAGTGCCCTGATAAGAGCATTAGTAGCTTTTTTGCTGTCCAGGACCCCCCCCCCCCCCCCCCAAAAAAAAAAAATAAAAAAAAAAAAAATAACACTAAACCCTGAATATGGTGCTCACCAAAGATGAATCCATCTTCATCCCGACCACAGTCTATCTTTTTATCTTTATCCCGGCTGCAGTCTTTATCCATCTTCTTATCTTCTTTTCAATTTCAATATCAGCCAGTAGAAAAAGCTTTTATTCTATTGGCAGATTTGAATTTGAAACTTAAAGGGACAGTAAAGTAAAAAAAAATCTTTCATGATTTAAATAGAGCATGTAATTTTAAACGACTTTCCAATTTACGTTTATTACCAATTTTGCTTTGTTCTATTGGTATTCTTAGTTGAAAGCTGAATCTAGGAGGTTCATGTGCTAATTTCTTGAAAGACTGCCACTAATCGGAAAGCATTTTGACAGTTTTTCACCACTAGAGGGCGTTAGTTCATGTGTTTCATATAGATAACATTGAGCTCCGGCACGTGAAGCTCCTAAGAGGAATCACTGATTGGCTAAAAATGCATGTCTGTCAAAAGAACTGAAATAAGGGGGCAGTTTGCAGAGGATACAAGGTAATCACAGAGGTAAAAAGTATATTATTATAACTGTGTTGGTTATGCAAAATTGGGGAATGGGTAATAAAGGGATTATCTACCTTTTTAAACAACAACATTTCTGGTGTTTACTGTCCCTTTAAAACCAGTCAATAGTTATTCATGGGTACCCCTTTATAGAAGGGGTAGCTCGCATTCAAAATTCAGTTTCTGGCTGGTGATCACATGAAGAGGACGTTGTGGAGGAAGATAAGATGAAGGATGAAGACCACCACCAGGATGAAGATAAGAAGATGGAGCGCCGCCTGGATGAAGATGGAGCGCATCTTCAGGGTTTAGTGTTAGGGTTTTTTTTAGGTATTTTTTTTAAATTAGAAAGGGGTTTGTTTGTTTTCCCTGGGCAGCAGAAGAGCTAAATGCCCTTTACAGGGCATTTTTTTAGAGTATTTTTTTTAAATAGCCTTTTTTGGGGGGCTTAATTGTAGATATTTGTAGTTTATTTTTCTCACCAAGAGAGCTGACACTTTAAATTAGGGCCACTAGAGGGCGTTAGTTCATGTGTTTCATATAGATAACATTGAGCTCCGGCACGTGAAGCTCCTAAGAGGAAGCACTGATTGGCTAAAAATGCATGTCTGTCAAAAGAACTGAAATAAGGGGGCAGTTTGCAGAGGATACAAGGTAATCACAGAGGTAAAAAGTATATTATTATAACTGTGTTGGTTATGCAAAATTGGGGAATGGGTAATAAAGGGATTATCTACCTTTTTAAACAACAACATTTCTGGTGTTTACTGTCCCTTTAAAACCAGTCAATAGTTATTCATGGGTACCCCTTTATAGAAGGGGTAGCTCGCATTCAAAATTCAGTTTCTGGCTGGTGATCACATGAAGAGGACGTTGTGGAGGAAGATAAGATGAAGGATGAAGACCACCACCAGGATGAAGATAAGAAGATGGAGCGCCGCCTGGATGAAGATGGAGCGCATCTTCAGGGTTTAGTGTTAGGGTTTTTTTTAGGTATTTTTTTTAAATTAGAAAGGGGTTTGTTTGTTTTCCCTGGGCAGCAGAAGAGCTATTTTTTTAAATAGCCTTTTTTGGGGGGCTTAATTGTAGATATTTGTAGTTTATTTTTCTCACCAAGAGAGCTGACACTTTAAATTAGGGCAATACCTTAAAAAAGGCCCTTTTAGAGCTATAGCCATAGTTTTGTCTTAATATAGGTTTTTTTATTTTGGGGTGGGTTTTTAAGTGGGGTTTTAGAATAGGCATAACTGATTTTTTTACTTTTGGTAATTTGATATTTTTTGTAATAGTAGGTTTTTTACTTTTAAGCAATGGTAGATTTTTTATTTTTAAGTAAAGTAATTGTAGTTTTTTTTTTAAAGGTAGTTATTTTTATTATTTTTTTTAAAGGTAAGGTTAGCTTGCCTTGGGGTAAACTAGGGGTTTTAGTGGGTTACTTTGTGATGGGGGTTGTGGCGGTTTAGGGGTTTATAGTGTAGTGGGTTACTTTGCAATGGGGGTTGTGGCGGTTTAGGGGTTAATTATGTAGTGGGTTACTTTGTGATGGGTTGTGTGGTGGTTTAGGGGTTAATAGTGTAGTGGGTTACTTTGTGATGTTTTGTATGGCGGTTTAGGGGTTAAAAGTGTAGTGGGTTATTTTGTGATGAGGGTGTGCCAGTTTAGGGATTAATAGTTTAATGGGTTACTTTGCGATGGGGATGTGGCAGTTTAGGGTTCAATAGTGTAGTGGGGACTTTGCATTGGGCTATGTGGTGGTTAAGTTGTTATTATAGTAGGGTGCTTATGGCGATTTGGGTAAAAGTGTGAGTATGGGTGTTTAGTTTTTTCAACTTTTCTCTCTTCATTGAAGGAGAATACGTTAACACGATTGCGATTTTCTAACTTCTGCTATATGCACACTTTGGGTTAGTGATAAATATTTACTTGTTACCTGAAATTACCGCTCCACTTGTAACCTAGCCTATTATAAAATATTAAAATGTATTAAGAATTAGTTTTCAAGTTTTGAGTAGGGATGGGCGAATGTGTGTATATAAGAATTCGAATGTTAGAACGAATGTTATTGTAGAAATTCGATTTACATAATAGAATGTAGATAAGAACGAATATTCTTAAAAATTCGATTTTTGAATGTTATTTACAGTTTTCAAATGTCACATTCGAATTTGAATGTGACATTCGAATTTGAATGTTACATTCGAATATCACATTCGCATTCGAATATTACATTTCTAAAACACAATTGTAGACTAGAAACACTATTTCGAATGTCACATTTGATTAGAATATTACATTCGAATCGAATGTCACATTCGAATTCGAATATTACATTTATAAAACACAGTATTAGACTAGAAATACTATTTCAAATTCGAATGTCACATTCGAATCTAATATCACATTCGAATCGAATATCACATTTAAAACACAGTATTAGACTAGAAATACTATTTCAAATTCGAATGTGACATTCGAATTTGAATGTAGCATTCAAATTCAAATATTACATTTATTAAACACAGTTGTAGACTAGAAATACTATTTCAAATTTGAATGTCACATTCGAATTCGAAAGTCACATTCGAATTCGAATATTACATTTCGAAATTGAATGAATACATAGCTAAACATTCTATTATTCAAACGAATATTTTCAAATTCTATTGAAAAAAATGTTAGAATGTTATATAAACATTCGAAATTCGATTCGAACGAACGAATGTATCAAAATTCGTTTTAAATTTTGAATTTTTAGAAACATTCGCCCATCCCTAGTTTTGAGGTATTTAACTGTAAAGGGCCCAAAAGTGTGTGTGTATATATATATATATATATAATATAATATATATATATATATATATATATATATATATATATATATATATATATATATATATATACATGTGTGTATATATGTGTTTATATGTGTATATATGTATGTATATACATATATAACCACATAAATATACATGTATATACATATATGCACATATATTTACACACATACACATATTTAAAGGGACACTCAATTTAAATAAAATTTTCATGATTCAGATACAGCATGCAATTTTAAACAACTTTCCAATTTACTTCCATTAAAAAAAAGTTGCACAGTCTTTTATATTTACAATTTTTGAGTCACCAGACCTTTTAACCCTTATAAAAAATGTTTATCTTTAATAATTTAAAAATGTATATATGAGTGTTACAATTTATATGAATGTTTTTATGTTGTGTTTGGTGGGTTTTTTTTTACACCTTACGTGAGGTCTTCACTTGTGCTAACCAAATCCAAAGTGGCACTTTTAATATACATGCAAGCTCGGTAAATTTAGTGCGCCACTTTTAATCTAGCCCTTAGTTCTGCCTTGGTGTAACACTGAGTTTGCCTTGGTTTGCCTGGTTGTAGATTCTTGTTAACCTTATCCATTACCAATACACACAAAGAGCCAGGTGAGGTAAGAAGCTTATGGGGTTCCACTGCTTCAACAAAGTTACAACCCTTACTTTTCCTGGTAACAATATACAGTAAATAATTCACAATCCTCTTTCCCATGATGACATTATTGGTTATACCCTGTAATCTCCATTTCATGTCCACATTAACCCCTTAATGACCAGCAATGTACAGGGTATGTCACTGTCATTAAGGGGTTAATTGTGCATCCTTTACACCCTGAAATAAGTATATATATTCTCTCCCACTAAGTTACTCACCTCACATTACCACTTTCACTGTATTATATCAAAATATAGAGTATGAGTTGAAACAAATAAGTGTCTGAGTAATATGTTGTATGCATTTCCATATATTTGCTAGACATGTGCATGGCAAAAAAATTTGGTTCGGTTCGGATCGATTCAGAATTTTTCAAAGTTCGGATCGATTCGAATTCGGAAAATTTTTAATCGATTCGTTTCGGATTTGTTTCAGATTCATTCGAATTCGAAGAAATTCGTCTGGATTCGGTTCGATCTGGTTCGGAAATTCAGAATTTTGGTGTTAGGTGGGATTAGACTAGTATTATGTACTGTATATTAGGTGTAACCCATAGCAGAGTGATATAACCTAAAATACTGTACAATACTAGTGTAATCCATGGCCATCCGAATGTACCGAATAAATGCGAACTAATTTGCTGAATGTTTATATTTATGTATGTAGGTATAGCATATTTAAAATTAAAAAAATCAAACAATTTTATAATTAAAACCTGCTAGCTGACCCTCTAAGTGGAATTGTAACTATGCGACCATCTAATCATGGGCGTATTTAGGGAACAACAATCTATGAATGGGGACTGCAAAAAAACAAAAAAACACCAATATGTCAATGACCTGAAATTTTCACTAACTTAAAGGGACATGAAACCCACATTTTTTCTTTCATGATTTAGAAAGAGCATACAATTATAAACAACTTTCTAATTTACTTCTATTATCTATTTTGCTTCATTCTCTTGATATTATTTGCTGAAAAGCATATCTAGATATGCTTAGTAGCTGCGGATTGGTAGCTGCACATAGATGCCTCCTGTGATTGGTTCACTGTGTGAATTGCTACTTCTTCATTAAAGTATATCTAAAGAATGAAGCAAATTAGGTAATAGAAGTAAATTGGAATGTTGTTTAAAAACGTATTCTCTACCTTAATCATGAAAGAAAATGTTTGGGTATAGTGTCCCTTTAACATAGGTGGTTTTAATGATTGAAACATCATCTATTGTAATTTAGTGGATTAAAATGACATCAAAATCACAGCTAAAAATAAGATGAGCTGTATAAAGTTGTATGACTATAATGCATTGAAATGGGGGGGGGGGGGTGGGTAAAATTAATTTAATAAATATGTTATTAAAGCAAAATAGCATGTTGTTTTTATTTTCTAAGAGGTATAACACCATTTAGGAAGCCATAATTAAAGGGACATAATACTCATATGCTAAATCACTTGAAACTGATGCAGTATAACTGTAAAAAGCTGACAGGAAAATATCACCTGAGCATCTCTATGTAAAAAAGGAAGATATTTTACCTCACAATTTCCTCAGCTCAGCAGAGTAAGTTCTGTGTAAAAAGTTATACTCAGCTGCTCCCAGCTGCAGGTAAAAAAATAAAAAAAATGAAGAAATGAACAGCAGCCAATCAGCATCAGCAGTGCTGAGGTCATGAACTCTTACTGTGATCTCATGAGATTTGACTTAACTCTCATGAGATTTCATAGTAAGCTTCCTTTACCTGATTGGTGAAATAATATGAGAGTGCACGATGCTAGTCCCTTCAGATGTCCCAGGACAAACACACTAAAATGCTGCTTAGAAATCCTTTACAATGGGAGGTGGCTACTGAGGAACTTTTGAGGTAAAATATCTTTCTTTTTTACATAGAGATGTTCAGATGATATTTTCTAGTCAGCTTTTTACAGCTATGCTGCATCACTTTCAAGTGTTTAAACATTTGGGTATTATGGCCCTTTAACTGAATCCTGTACAAAGACTCTGCTTTGTTGTACACCGTACTTTTTTTGTAAGAAAAGCTCCGGTTTTACGTATAACTTTATGTGAAAAACTTTAGCAACTGAAATTTGTTTCTACCCTAATGATTTTTTTTAGATCATTTTCCATCCTGGAAAGGAGTGTAGTTGTGTGTAATGGGAATATATAAACATTTAAAAGAAAACATGCATGAATTCATTAGTTTTTGGAAATGAAAAGTAAAACAGGAAAAAAGTTTGTTTGATAAACCACATGCCAAGAAAAATACAAATTTGCTGCACTGAATGAATAAACAAAAAGTCAGTAATTGAAGGGACCTGGATTTGGTGAATACAAATGCTAGTCAGCACCTTGGGAAAGTGTATGATGTCTTGATTATGAAGCAACTATCTTCCATTAAAACACAGGGGAGCAGTAAATGTGGCCTTATGGCATTCTTCCTTTACTTGAGTAGATTGAGTTTTGCACCTATTATAACACTGAGCACTTCCTTTTTAGCACCCTAAACTATCCAATCAGCCATCAGTTAAATCCACCAGAAGTTCTATGTAAAAACACTGTATGAAAGTTTGCATTAGCCATCAGTAAAGATGGCCTGTTTTGTGCAAGCTGAAAGCCATCTGAACAAAATAGTTTACCATTGCATTCATCTCCAACAGCTGTACAAGAGGTACCTACAGTGGTGCAGGTCTTCCAGAAGAGAATGTAAGCACATGGGCTGTAGTCATTGAAAACTTTCCAAGAAGATAAGTCATTGGGCATTGACAAGAGAGAAGCCAGAGTTCAGGACAAGATCATTACTAGGTAGACAATAAGACAATCTTCACAGCCAATGCAGATAAACAGACAAGCCGAGTCCAAAAAAACAGGCGATGGTTCAATACTCAAAACAGATACTAAAGTAGGAACACAGGAACATGCCTGAAGGGAGAACAGATCTACTATCTGGCACTGAGTCTTCTGATATGAAATATGTTATCACTGATGGTAGAACATCTGTGGTAATCATAAGGGAAACCACTGGTAGTACGCAGGAGCCCTTTGTGAACATTTGCAGTATTCCTGAGATGCATGCCAATAACATGATAATATTATTATGGTCATTATAATAAGTTCTGCAACAATTTGCATGCATACATGGGGCCCGATCCGATATGCAACGTCACCCGCAGAAGCCGGGGACGCCAAATTTTACGCTGGTTTGGTATCACATATACGGCGTAACATAGAAGTTACGCTCGTATATTTCACCCTTCGGCCGTAGTTTTTTGGCCCATAGAGTGATATAACAAACCCGCGCAGTTTGGTATCCAATATACAGCATTAGGACTTACTCCATTTTCACCTCGCCACAAATTGCAGGCGTAGTAAGCCTTACGCTGAGTATTGGAGCCCCGTAACTCCCTAAACTACCTGCAAAATAAAACCTAACGCATGCGCAATGTCTATCTACCTGTCAACCTCAATCCCCCGCCGCAATCCCTAATAAAGTGTTTAACCCCTAAACCGCCACTCCCAGACCCCGCCGCCACCTACATTATATGTATTACCCCCTAATCTGATTCCCCTACACCGCCGCCAGCTATATAAAATGTCTTACCCCCTAATGTGATCCCCAACACTGCCGCCACCTATATTAAAATTATTAACCCCTAATCTGAGCCCCCTACCCCGCCACCACCTATTTTAACTATATTAACCCCTAATGTGAGCCCCCTACCCCGCCGCCACCTATTTTAACTATATTAACCCCTAATGTGAGCCCCCTACCCCGCAGCCACCTATATTATATGTACTACCCCCTAATCTGACCCCCTTACACCGCCGCCACCTATATTAAATTTATTAACCCCTAAACTAATCCCTCTACACCGCTGCAACCTATATTAAAATGATTAACCCCTAATCTAATCCCCCTACACCGCCGCCACCTATATTAAATATATTAACCACTAAACCTAAGTCTAACCCTAACACCCCCTAACTTAATTATTATTAAAATAAATCTAAATAATATTAATAATATTAACTAACGGCTAGATTTAGAGTTTTGTCGGTAACGACCCACGTAGCTAACGCTGGCTTTTTTCCCCCCGCACCTTTTAAATACCGCTGGTATTTAGAGTTCACAGAAGGGCTGCGTTAGGCTCCAAAAAGGGAGCATATAGCATAATTTACCACCACTGCAACTCTAAATACCAGCGGTGCTTACGGACGCGGCCAGCTTCAAAAACGTGCTCGTGCACGATATCCCCATAAGAAAACAATGGGGCATTTTGAGCTGAAAAAAAACCTAACACCTGCGAAAAAGCAGCGTTCAGCTCCTAACGCAGCCCCATTGTTTCCTATGGGGAAACACTTCCTATGTCTGCACCTAACACCCTAACATGTACCCCGAGTCTAAACACCCCTAACCTTACACTTATTAACCCCTAATCTGCCGCCCCGCTATCGCTGACACCTGCATATTTTTTTAACCCCTAATCTGCCGCTCCGTACACCGCCGCAACCTACGTTATCCCTATGTACCCCTAATCTGCTGCCCCTAACACCGCCGACTCCTATATTATATTTATTAACCCCTAATCTGCCGCCCCCAACGTCGCCTCCACCTACCTACAATTATTAACCCCTAATCTGCCGACCAGACCTCACCGCTACTCTAATAAATGTATTAACCCTTAAAGCTAAGTCTAACACTAACACCCCCCTAAGTTAAATATAATTTAAATCTAACGAAATAAAATAACTCTTATTAAATAAATTATTCCTATTTAAAGCTAAATACTTACCTGTAAAATAAACCCTAAGATAGCTACAATATAATAAATAATTACATTGTAGCTATTTTAGGGTTTATATTTATTTTACAGGTAACTTTGTATTTATTTTAACTAGGTACAATAGCTATTAAATAGTTAATAACTATTTAATAGCTACCTAGTTAAAATAATCACCAAATTACCTGTAAAATAAATCCTAACCTAAGTTACCATTACACCTAACACTACCCTATCAATAAATTAATTAAATAAACTACAATTATCTCAACTAAAATACGGTTAAATACACTAATCTATATTACAAAAAAACAAACACTAAATTACAAAAAATAAAAAAAGATTAGAAGAATTTTAAGCTAATTACACCTAATCTAAGCCCCCTAATAAAATAACAAAGCCCCCCAAAATAATAAAATTTCCCTACCCTAAACTAAATTTAAAAAGTAATCAGCTCTATAACCAGCCCTTAAAAGGGCCTTTTGCGGGACATTGCCCCAAAGTAATCAGCTCTTTTACCTGTAAAAAAAGAATACCCCCCCATTACAACCCACCACCCACACACCCCTACTCTAAAACCCACCTGATCCCCCCTTAAAAAACCTAAGTATAACCCCCAAGTGGTCCTTACCTGTCCTGAAGACCGGCGGAGAAGGTCCTGTTCCAGGCGGTGACCTCTTCTTCTTCCAGGAACCGGCCGGCGCGAAGCAGAGGAGTTGAAGACCGATGACCACGGAGCTGAAGACCGTCCTCTCTGGAACTGAAGACCGGCAATGCAGGAACGGAAGATCGGCGACGCTGGAACTGAAGACCGGAGCCATGGAGCGTGGTGGATCCTCTTCATACGATCTCCGCCGTACGCTGAATAGGAATTCAAGGTACGCGATTAAAAATGGCGTCTCTTAAATTCCTATTGGCTGATTTGAGCCTTCAAATTCAAATCAGCCAATCGGATGAGAGCTACTTTAATTCTATTGGCTGATTTGAATAGCCAATAGAATAAGAGCTACTGTAATTCTATTGGCTGATTCGAATAGCCAATATAATTACAGTAGCTCTTATTCTTTAAGTTTTTTAAGGGGGGATCGGTGGGTTTTAGAGTAGGGGTGTGTGGGTGGTGGGTTGTAATGGGGGGGTTGTTCTTTTTTTTACAGGTAAAAGAGCTCATTACTTTGGGGCAATGCCCCTCAAAAGGCTCTTTTAAGGGCTGGTAATAGAGCTGATTACTTTTTTAAATTAGTTTAGGGTACGGAAATTTTATTATTTTGGGGGGCTTTGTTATTTTATTAGGGGGCTTAGATTAGGTGTAATTAGCTTAAAATTCTTGTAATCTTTTTTTATTTTTTGTAATTTAGTGTTTTGTTTTTTTTGTAATATAGATTAGTGTATTTAATTGTATTTTAGTGGAGATAATTGTAGTTTATTTAATGAATTTATTGATAGTGTAGTGATAGGTGTAATGATAACTTAGGTTAGGATTTATTTTACAGGTAATTTGGTAATTATTTCAACTAGGTAGCTATTAAATAGTTATTAACTATTTAATAGCTAGTGTACCTAGTTAAATTAAATACAAAGTTACCTGTAAAATAAATATAAACCCTAAAATAGCTACAATGTAATTATTAATTATATTGTAGCTATCTTAGGGTTTATTTTATAGGTAAGTATTTAGTTTTAAATAGGAATAATTTAGTTAATAATATTAATATTATTTAGATTTATTTTAATAATAATTAAGTTAGGGGGTGTTAGGGTTAGACTTAGGTTTAGTGGTTAATATATTTTATATAGGTGGCGGCAGTGTAGGGCGATTAGATTAGGGGTTAATAAATTTAATCTAGGTGGCGGCGGTGTAGGGGGATCACATTAGGGGTTAATGTAGTTATTATAGGTGGCGGCGGTGTAGGGGGATCACATTAAGGGTTAATGTAGTTATTATAGGTGGCGGCGATGTAGGGTGATCATATTGGGGGTTAATAGAGTTAATGTAGGTGGCGGCAGGGTAGGGGGCTCACATTAGGGGGTAATCATTTTAATATAGGTGGCGGCGGTGTAGGGGGATCACTTGAGGGGGTAATAATTTTAATATAGGTGGCGGCGGTGTAGGGGGATCACATTAGGGGGTAATAATTTTAATATAGGTGGCGGCGATGTAGGGGGATTACATTAGGGGCTAATAATTTTAATATAGGTGGCGGCGGTATAGGGGGATCACATTAGGGGGTAATAATTTTAATATAGGTGGTGGCGGCGGTGTAGGGGGATCACATTAGGGGGTAATAATTTTAATATAGGTGGCGGCGGTGTAGGGGGATCACATTAGGGGGTAATAATTTAATGTAGCTGGCGGCGGTGTAGGGGGATCACATTAAGGGGTAAGACATTTAATGTAGATGGCGGCAGTGTAGGGGGATCAGATTAGGGGGTAAGACATTTAATGTAGCTTGCGGCGGGGTCCAGGAGCGGCGGTTTAGGGGTTAATATATTTATTATTAGGAGTGAGAGGTGGGATTGTGGATAGAGGGGTATACGTGTCGGGTTATTTTTGGGAGGCATGTTAGACAGTAACGGGAGATTTTATACTTTAGTTAGTTTTTTTATGTGGCGGCAGTTTCTAAAGTGCCGTAAGTCACTGGCGACTCCAGAAATTTGTACTTACGCTTATTTCTGGACATTGCTAGTTTGTCCGACATACGGCACTTTAGGAACTGTCGGCGCCGTATATGTGATAGGTCGCTCTTCGAGATGAAACTACGGGCGGCGCAGCTTTCCACGCTTGCGCCAAAACCTGCGCCGTATATCGGATTGCGCCCATGGAAGGCACCAAGGAAGCAAAAGGCAAAGTGTGGGCCTATGATCCTAAAAAATGTGTTGATCTTTGCATTATTTTTTTTTCTAAGCCATTTCAATCCACTACAAGAGCCACAGTCTGAGTTTAGTAAAACCACTCAGATTATGTAAATGGTATAACAATAAAATTACATTAAACACACAAAACTGTAAAGAACTGTTGTTTAAAAGAGTTTTCAAAGGCATATTCATAGAATTTCATGGAAGCAAAATAAAAGTGGGAAAATTAAACTTAAATCAAATGATTCAATATTGATAATGACTACCTGTGTATGAATAGAGGTTTGTTTTGTTTTTTTAGTCCACTTACCATTAACACTTGTTTATGGCATGTGCAATTAATATCTGGCCCCACATGGCTTTTGTGTGGCCCTCAATACCACTGAGCAGAAGACATTTGTTATTTACAAAGCAGTTCCACAGAAGTTGTTAAATAAATTAACCCTTAAAGTGCGCATAGTGACACATGTATTTAGCACGGATGACAACCACGTGTTGTCATCCTGGAGGGCCTTACACCTTATTTCTGGTGGTCACATACATCCCTCTGCATTAGTTACTAATGGTTATGCCATAGTTAGCTTCTTGAAAAAGAATAACTAAAAATGTGTGCTTTGTGGACTTCTGATAAGTGGGTAAACAAAGTGGCCAAAACTGTAAAAAACCCTTTAGAAAGGAGAACCTTGCAATCTCCAAATTTGGAGATTGCAAATCCAAAATCCAAATTTGGCCCTGTGCCCCTGGACATTTTTAGTAAATATAATTTTATTTTAGTGTTTAACCATAAATTTATATGTGACCCTTAAGGCTTCTAACACATTTAGCTGCAGCCCACATGTATTAGGAATTCAGCCATCACTTTTTTAAATAATTGCAATTTACAATATCTATTTACAATATCTATACAGTGAGAACTGTTAAAATCTCATTAAAGGGATCGTAAACTAAAAAAAAATTAGGCTCTCTTAAAACATCTATATATGTTAAATATATTTGTAATTGGTACTTGTTTAAATTTTTCTATTGTTTTCTTGTACTTTTAAATGTAAAATTATTACTGTGCCAAGCGCCTTTTAAACCGGTAGAAACATCATGGCGGCCCACATGCGCATTATAACAACTCACATCCTAACGCATGCACAGATTCAGGATCCAAGTACCGGGTGCAGGGAGGTCCTGTGGATTGTGACGTTGATGCCGGAGGGAGTGGTGCACCGCAGCACTGAAGTTCACAGAGAGGAAAGAGCGGACGTTGTAGATGAAGGAAAGGTTGAGGTAAGTATGCAAAGTGCCCCTAGACCAAGGAGCATGTTGAATCATTTTTATTATATGGACCATGAATAGTAAAAGAAAATATGGCCGATGTGCGTTTCTACAGGGAGTGCAGAATTATTAGGCAAATGAGTATTTTGACCACATCATCCTCTTTATGCATGTTGTCTTACTCCAAGCTGTATAGGCTCGAAAGCCTACTACCAATTAAGCATATTAGGTGATGTGCATCTCTGTAATGAGAAGGGGTGTGGTCTAATGACATCAACAACCTATATCAGGTGTGCATAATTATTAGGCAACTTCCTTTCCTTTGGCAAAATGGGTCAAAAGAAGGACTTGACAGGCTCAGAAAAGTCAAAAATAGTGAGATATCTTGCAGAGGGATGCAGCACTCTTAAAATTGCAAAGCTTCTGAAGCGTGATCATTGAACAATCAAGCGTTTCATTCAAAATAGTCAACAGGGTCGCAAGAAGCGTGTGGAAAAACCAAGGCGCAAAATAACTGCCCATGAACTGAGAAAAGTCAAGCGTGCAGCTGCCAAGATGCCACTTGCCACCAGTTTGGCCATATTTCAGAGGTGCAACATCACTGGAGTGCCCAAAAGCACAAGGTGTGCAATACTCAGAGACATGGCCAAGGTAAGAAAGGCTGAAAGACGACCACCACTGAACAAGACACACAAGCTGAAACGTCAAGACTGGGCCAAGAAATATCTCAAGACTGATTTTTCTAAGGTTTTATGGACTGATGAAATGAGAGTGAGTCTTGATGGGCCAGATGGATGGGCCCGTGGCTGGATTGGTAAAGGGCAGAGAGCTCCAGTCCGACTCAGACGCCAGCAAGATGGAGGTGGAGTACTGGTTTGGGCTGGTATCATCAAAGATGAGCTTGTGGGGCCTTTTTGGGTTGAGGATGGAGTCAAGCTCAACTCCCAGTCCTACTGCCAGTTTCTGGAAGACACCTTCTTCAAGCAGTGGTACAGGAAGAAGTCTGCATCCTTCAAGAAAAACATGATTTTCATGCAGGACAATGCTCCATCACACGCGTCCAAGTACTCCACAGCGTGGCTGGCAAGAAAAGGTATAAAAGAAGAAAATCTAATGACATGGCCTCCTTGTTCACCTGATCTGAACCCCATTGAGAACCTGTGGTCCATCATCAAATGTGAGATTTACAAGGAGGGAAAACAGTACACCTCTCTGAACAGTGTCTGGGAGGCTGTGGTTGCTGCTGCATGCAATGTTGATGGTGAACAGATCAAAACACTGACAGAATCCATGGATGGCAGGCTTTTGAGTGTCCTTGCAAAGAAAGGTGGCTATATTGGTCACTGATTTGTTTTTGTTTTGTTTTTGAATGTCAGAAATGTATATTTGTGAATGTTGAGATGTTATATTGGTTTCACTGGTAAAAATAAATAATTGAAATGGGTATATATTTGTTTTTTGTTAAGTTGCCTAATAATTATGCACAGTAATAGTCACCTGCACACACAGATATCTAAAATAGCTATAACTAAAAACAAACTAAAAACTACTTCCAAAAATATTCAGCTTTGATATTAATGAGTTTTTTGGGTTCATTGAGAACATGGTTGTTGTTCAATAATAAAATTAATCCTCAAAAATACAACTTGCCTAATAATTCTGCACTCCCTGTATACATTGTGCGCTTGCGTATCCCTTACATTAGAAGTGCGCATGCAATGTGCACATAAATAAGAGCATTTAAATATTAAAATTAATGTCCACAGCTGCTTCACCATTGGATGGGGCTCCGTATTTGGTTTTACATAAACTCTGTCTCTTTTTATGAGCGGTCGAATTCGCAACCATTTCTAACCCTTTAAATATATCTGTTGTGAAAATAATTTACTGCACTGTTTTACTTATTTTTATTTATTTATTATTTTTTATTAACTTTTGTTGCAAAGTGCATGAAAAGTATCAACCATTGTGTACAGTTTTGTTCATAAACTTAAAAGACAGGCTTTTGGTACAATCATGAAAAGCAAAATAATTAAATACATTTTTAAAAAATTAACAATTCAATTTAGATATAATTCTTGTCAAATCAAAAAACTATTGTTTTCACAATGAAGCAGAACACTTTAAAAGAAAAATACTTTCAATATACACATCATGTCCATATACAAATAACATTAAGATTGTTTAAAGGGACAGTCAAGTCGAAAAAAACTTAAATTTTTCAAATAGGGCATGTCATTTTAAACAACTTTCCAATTTACTTTTATCACTAAATTTGCTTTGTTCTCTTGCACCTAGATTTAGAGTTCTGCGTTAGCCATCAAAAGCAGCGTTAAGTGGTCCTAACGCTGCTTTTTACCGCCCGCTGGTATTTAGAGTCAGGCAGGAAAGGGTCTACCGCTCACTTCCCTACCGCGATTCCAGGCTACCGCAGATCCCCTTACGCCAATTGCGTATCCTATCTTTTCAATGGGATCTGCCTAACGCTGGTATTTCGAGTTTTGGGAGAAGTGAGCGGTAGAGTCTCTACCAACAAGACTTCAACCGCAAAAAAAGTCAGTAGTTAAGAGCTTTATGGGCTAACGCGTGAATATAAAGCTCTTAACTACTGTGCTATAAAGTACACTAACACTCATAAACTGCCTAAGTACCCCTAAACCAAGGCCCCCCACATCGCCGCCACTATAAAAAAAAAATTAACCCCTAATCTGCCGACCGGACACCGCCGCCACCTACATTATAGCTATGAACCCCTAATCTGCTGCCCCTAACATCGCCGACCCCTATATTATATTTATTAACCCCTAATCTGCCCCCCCAACGTCGCCGCTACCTTACCTACACTTATTAACCCCTAATCTGCCGATCGGACCTCGCCGCCACTATAATAAATGTATTAACCCCTAAACCGCTGCACTCCCACCTCGCAAACACTAGAATAAATAGTATTAACCCCTAATCTGCCCTCCCTAACATCGCCGCCACCTACCTACAATTATTAACCCCTAATCTCCCGCCCGCACCGTCGACGCTACTATAATAAAGTTATTAACCCCTAAACCTAACTCTAACCCTAACACCCCCCTAACATAAATATAATTTATATTAAACAAAATAATATTGCTAAAATTAACTAAATTATTCCTATTTAAAACTAAATACTTACCTATAAAATAAACCCTAATATAGCTACAATATAATTAATAAATACATTGTAGCTATTTTAAGATTTATATTTATTTTACAGGCAACTTTGTATTTATTTTAACTAGGTACAATAGCTATTAAATAGTTATTAACTATTTAATAGCTACCTAGTTAAATAAATACAAAATTACCTGTAAAATAAATCCTAACCTAAGTTACAATTAAACCTAACACTACACTATCATTAAATTAATTAAATAAATTACCTACAATTACCTAAAATAAAATAAACTATTATATAATACAAAAACAAACACTAAATTACAAAAAAATAAAAAAGAATTACAAGCAGTTTAAACTAATTACACCTAATCTAAGCCCCCTAATAAAATAAAAAAATCCCCCCAAAATAAAAAAATCCCTACCCTATTCTAAAATACAAAAGTAATCAGCTCTTTTAAAAGGGCTTTTTGGGGGGCCTTGCCCCAAAGTAATCAGCTCTTTTGCCTGAAAATAAAATACAATACCCCCCCCCTACATTACAACCCACCACCCACATACCCCTACTCTAACCCACCCAAACACCCATTAAAAAAAACTATCGCTAACCCCCTGAAGATCATCTTACCTTGAGTTGTCTTCACTCAGCCGAGCCGAATTCTTCATCCAAGGTGCGCAGAGGAGGTCCATCATCCGGTAGAAGTCTTTATCCAAGCGGGGCAAGAAGAAACATAGAAACATAGATATTGACGGCAGATAAGAGCCATAGGCCCAGCAAGTCTGCCCGACCTTACCTAACAGTATAAACTTATCTAGTTCGTAAGATAGCCCTATGCTTGTCCCATGCATTTTTAAAGTCCCCCACAGTGTTTGTTGCTACTACCTCTTGAGGAAGTTTATTCCATAAATCAATCACTCTTTCTGTAAAGAAGTGCTTCCTCAAATTACCCCTGAATCTACTACCCTTTAGCTTGAGCTCATGACCCCTTGTTCTTGAATTTTCCATTTTATGTAAAATACCCACAGCCTCAGTTTTACTAAACCCTTTAATGTACTTGAAAGTTGCTATCATATCACCTCTTTCCCTTCTCTCCTCTAAGCTATACATATTTAGGTCATTGAGCCTATCCTGGTAAGTTTTATTTTTTAGACCATGTACCATTTTGGTAGCCCTCCTTTGCACAGATTCAAGTTTGTTAATATCCCTCTGAAGATATGGCCTCCAGAACTGCACAAAATACTCAAGATGAGGCCTAACTAATGATCTATAAAGTGGCATAAGAACCTTACTATTTCTGCTGCAAATACCTCTACCAATACATCCAAGCATTCTGCTAGCCTTACTCGCTGCATTACTACATTGTTTACTAAGTTTTAAATCATCTGAAATAATAATTCCCAAGTCCTGTTCCTCGTCTGTAACAGTCAGTAAAGTGTCATTGAGTCTGTAATTAACATTTGGATTTTTCTTCCCTAAATGCATTATTTTACACTTTGCTGTGTTAAACTTTAGATCCCAGTCGTTTGTCCAATCCTCCAATTGTTGTATATCACTTCTCATTTTGTCTACCCCCCCTGGAACATCCCCTCTGTTGCAAATTTTTGTATCATCTGCAAAGAGACATACTTTCCCCTGTAGCCCTTTGCTGATATCGCACTGATATATCTAAAGAATGTTTTGTCCCCATGTTTTACTGACTGTGCTATCTTCTCTTCTGCATGAGCTTTAACCTTCCTAATTAACTGCTTAGTCTTTTTTTGTTGCAGTCTCCATATTTTCATATCATCATCTGCTTGTGTGTGTCTGTAATTTTTATAAGCTATCTTTTTTGTCTTTACAGCATGTGCTACTTCTTTGGAAAACCAAATTGGTTTCCGCTTTCTTTTACTTTTACAGACATGTCTAATACAGTGTGCGGTTGCATCTAAAATGGCACCTTTCACAAATTCCCACTGTTCTTGAACCCCTGTAATAAGAGTTTTCCCCTTTAAATATTTTTTTTAGGTATTCTCCCATTAATGAAAAATCTGCCGTCCTAAAGTCTAAAACTTTTGTTTTAGTCTGGGTGGACAGTTCCTGAACATGAATACTAAACCAAACAGATTGATGATCACTGGATCCTAAGTTCTCACCTACAGACACATCTGAAACTGTATCACTGTTTGTAAGTATTAGATCTAATATAGCTTCATTACGAGTTGGTTCCTTGACTAATTGTTCAAGTGATTCCCCTAGCAGAGATTCAAGAATATACCTGCTTCTAGCCGATCTAGCAGAAGGAATCTTCCAGTCTATATCTGGCAAATTAAAGTCCCCCAGTACTATAACCTTACCCTTCATGGTCATTTTGGTTATTTCATCTAATAACAGATTGTCCAGTTTTTCATCCTGCAATGGACGCCTATATACAACCCCTATTCTAAAAACATTTTTATCTCCCAAATACTTTCTACCTCATCATTTGTTCCTACAATTTCAGTAACCTTTATATTTTCATTTACATACAAAGCAACTCCTCCACCTTTCTTTCCTACTCTGTTCTTTTTAAATAACCTGTATCCAGGTATGACTATGTCCCAGTCATGCAAATCATTGTACCATGTTTCTGTTATAGCTACTAAATCCAAGTTGTCCCTAGTCATTATTGAAATGAGTTCAGGTAATTTATTTCCTAAGCTGCGAGCATTTGTGCTCATGGCACAAATAATTTTTCTACTAGAATTTCTAGAATTGTTACTTGGACTAACAGTTTTGGCATGCTGAGGGGGGCAGGTGGATATATTAATGCTACCCCCCTTTATTAGTTTAAATGATTTCTAATAAAGTATTTGAACTCCTCTCCCAGATACTCTGTTCATTTAGCATCCAAATGCAAGCCATCTCTCTTAAATAACCTAGTATCTTTCCAAACAGAGCTATAATGGCCAATAAAACCAAATCCTCGTTCCCTGCACCACTTATCTAACCAAGAATTAAATGTTGTTATCCGCTCCATCTTTCCTGCTTCCTGGTCATACACAGGTAAAATAGCAGAAAATGATAGAGTTGATGCCACAGTCTCTAAATGATTACCTAGGTCACAAAACTCTTTCTGAACAGCAGCAACATGATTACTAGCCAGATCATTTGTTCCTAAATGAACAATCACATCTAACTCACTTCCCTTTCCTGCTGCCTTAACAATTCTCAAAATACGATTCTTATCCCTGTGAGCAGTAGCTCCTGGAAGACATCTAACCTCCCTTGTTTCTCCTTTACTTTCACCTAAATACACATTCCTTAAAATAGAGTCACCCACTAACAGTCTTTTTCTCAAAAACACATCTGCAGTTCTTTCCTGTGTTATGTTACCTGGAGAATCAGGTGCCAATAGATTTAAATTTCCTGTTACAGCTTCAGAGGGCTCAGAAACAGCAATCTCCTCATCACAAGTGTATTCGGCAAGAGCAGCATAGGAGTTTTGCAATGGCAGAGGTTGTGGGCAATGCTTCTGGTCTACTGTTCTAATTCTTCCAGAGCCTACAGTGATCCATCTGCCTCTCCTTGCTGATCTCTGGGGTAGAGGGGCTTCTTTCTGAGGCAGCTTTGTAGAGGTAACAGGTATGTTACTTACCTTAGCTTGAAGTTTAGCTATTTCCTCCCTTAACAGGAAAAACTGCTTACAAACAGGACAGCCCCTAAATCTCCAAAAAGTAGAACGATTAAAAAGTGCAAAACACCCATTGCACTGTATCTGAGACATTTTAAACTATGCAACACTTTAAGAATAAGAAAAATATAAGTATTATTTACTACTGAATAAGCCTGAATAACCCTGAATAACTCCTGAAATAACTCAAATATCCTTATGTATTTGATCCTTTTTTAGTTTGATCCCTTTGCTAAGAAGCAGAGCTAAATGTTTAGCAGAGCTAAACAGATCTCTTTAAATACCCTCAGAAAGATAGGGTGGGGTCCCTCCTAATTGCTCACCTATGCAAACAATCTAATTGTAATCTAATTGCAATACTAAAAACCAGAATACAAAAGAATGTAAATTAACTCAAACCTTTAACTATTCCATTTCTGTAGTGAAACTAATTCACAGTTCAGGTCTACCACCTATAAAAAAACAAAATATAAAGTTAATAGAAATACAAAATATATTATCTGAAAGTACAAACTATTCAAGTAACAACAATTTAAAAGAGAAATGTTATATACCTGTAATGTACTGTCTCTTTAAGCTAATTACCTGCAGCCTCCTTTTCACATTCACACCTCCTTTATTAAGGGCTCTCTCTCACTCATTCATTGCTTGGTATTCTGTGCTGAATGAGTCATATTACCAGCCCTGTGCTTATGTTCCTGCTGAAGCATATCGCATCCAAACATATCTGCATTGGTATTCATCTACCTTAATCCAGTTACCCTCAGGACTCTTGTTGTGCATATCGCCTGCATTTTCATCTTCCAGCTTTTGCCCTCACCATTCGATACCAGCCGACTTCGCTGACGACACGAGCGGCCGCTCCAGCACTTCCGGTTCCTCCATACACTGAAGGTTAGCTGCAGCTCCGGTCTCCACTGCTTCACGCTTCTCCCTGTGAGTAACTTTACTATCCGCTGGCATCTTAGACACATAGAGTGTGTCCTGCAATTCAACTACTGATTAACTTATTTTTTTTCGTTCAATTACTTATCTTATTTTCTGAGGGTTTTTTGTGACATAACTTTTCATTTTTTGGCATATTGTTTTCTCACTTAATGTGTGTGCTGAAATCACCTGTAACACCCATTCTCATAGAGAATCCTCATGCAATATACATTCTATTTTTCTCAAGTCCACATATTTGCAATAACCATTTCTTAGGTAAAAGGACTCAACATCACAATTATCAGTTTGTTGATGTGAGAACTACCACCTAAATAAAACTTACCTTTCCCTCATATTACTGCCTGCTAGCAGAGGCACATATTAGGGGAAAAGGAACATTCAAATTATTTTCAACACTAATTGCAAACTTCCTATAACTTATTCTTGTCTTAAAGGAACATACTCTTAACTAAAGCTTAATACATGAACTACAAACAAATGTATTTAAAAACCTTACTTGCAAAAGTGATAATTTACATTTGGCTTATTACAGAAATACCAAGCCATATTTACAAAGGAATGGATCCTGTGGAGTTATCCAACTATGTAGTAGCCTTAGGGCAAAAAGTGGATCAACTTAATCAAGGTCTTAGGGATCTACAGGTGGAAAATGCAACATTAAGGAATATCATTAAAGAGGGAATAAATCCAAAACCTTCACATAGTGATACTCTCATAGAACCACCTGTTAGCCCACCAGAAAAGTTTTATGGTGACAGAAAGCTTTTCAGACAGTTTATAAATTCCTGCAATCTGTTTATATCATTAAAGCCCAAAACTTTTAATTCTGACAGAGTAAAAGTTTTAACTGTCATTTCCTACCTTAGGGGTGAACCTAGGGTATGGGCAGACACATTGTATGAACAAAATGATCCTATGCTAAATTCTATAGATGATTTCTTTAAAGCCTTATCCTCACTATACGAGGACCCACATAAACAGCTTACTGCTGATAACAAATTAAGATCACTTAAGCAAAATAAAAGAGCTGTGGAAGATTATATTTCCGAATTTAAAATCTGGCAGTTGGATTCAGGCTGGAATCAAATTTCCCTTAGGAATCAGTTTAGGATTGGTCTGTCTGAATTAATTAAAGATGAACTTGCAAGAATTGACATTCCAGAAAATTTAAATGATTTGATGCAGCTTTCTATAAAAATAGACCACAGAATTAGGGAGAGGAAATTAGAGAAATCTTCAACTGAGTCTGACTCTAGATACACTATACATAGACCAATGACGCATAGTACTAAGAGTACAGATGAACCAATGGACATCGGTGCCATCAAAGGACCGTTAACCCCAGAGGAAAAACATAGACGCAGAATCAATCACCTATGTTTATATTGTGCCTCAAAAGAGCATGAAGTCCCTCTCTGTCCACTTTTGTTGAAAACCAAAAAGGGTAAGACATTATCCAACGATTATAACTTATCTCTTAGTAAAAATCAGTTTACAAATTGTGTAATACCTATTTCCTTGCAGTGGGATCGTCAGCAGCATCTCTCTGAAGCAGTCATCGATTCTGGTGCTTTTTCCTCCTATATTGATTTGTCATTTGTTAATACAAATAAAATCCCATTAATTGCAAAAGAAAAACCTGTTATGGTCCGTTTAATTGATGGTAAAGATCTGGAAACAGGACCTATTACACACCACACAATACCCATACTAGTCAGTACACCCTCATCTCATCATGAATATATTTCATTTGATGTTCTTCACTCACCAATGTATCCTATAGTACTAGGGTTACAATGGTTAAGATTGCATCAACCACACATACAATGGTTAGCAAATAAAATAGAATTTACTTCAGATTACTGTAAAAGTACCTGTTTTTCTCACACATCCTTGTTGGCTGTCCTTGATTCTGTACTCCCAAGTGTTTATCATGACTTGAGACAAGTGTTTAGTAAAAAAGAGGCAGAGACTCTTCCACCTCACAGACTATATGATTGTCCTATAGAATTAATACCTGGATCTGACATACCATATGGACATATATTTCCCCTCTCAGAACCAGAGTTACAGGACTTAAAGACTTACATTAATGACAATCTACGTAAGGGTTTCATTAGACCCTCAACTTCACCTGCAGGTGCAGGAATCTTTTTTGTAAAAAACAAAGACGGTTCCCAGCGCCCTATTGTTGACTATAGGGAGCTTAATAAGAGGACTATTAAAGATCGTTACCCTTTGCCCCTAATTCCTGAGCTGATAGAAAGACTGAAAGGTGCTCAAATCTACACCAAGCTTGACTTAAGGGGAGCATATAATTTAATTCGTGTAAGACCTGGGGATGAGTGGCTTACCGCATTTAGAACAAGGTATGGACTGTATGAATATACAGTCATGCCTTTTGGGTTATGTAACGCCCCGGCCACCTTTCAAAGATTCATCAATGACATCTTCAGAGACCTACTTGACACCTCGATGGTGATTTATTTAGATGACATTCTCATCTACTCATCTTCTTTACAAGAACATATAAAGCATGTCAGAACAGTTTTATCTAGATTGCAAGCACATAGTTTATATGCTAAGCTCGAGAAGTGCTCGTTCCACACTACTGACATAACATTTTTAGGATACCACATAACACCTAAAGGTATCTCTATGCAAACAGACAAGATCCAGGTGATAACTGATTGGCCAACACCTAGGAACAAAAAAGATGTGCAAAAATTTTTAGGATTTTCAAATTTCTACCGAAAATTTATTAAAAATTTTGCACAATTAACCAAACCATTAACACAACTAACAAAATCTAACGTTCCATTTAATTGGACTCAGTCTACTCAAGACATTTTCCAACATTTGAAGTCTTGTTTTACTACAGCTCCCATATTAAAATTTCCTGATCCAAAGTTACAATTCACCCTGGAGGTTGACGCATCAAACTATGCTATTGGTGCAATACTTTCACAGAGACAAACACCTCAAGGTCATTTGCACCCTATAGCATACTATTCTCGAGTACTGACTGCTTCAGAATTAAATTACCATATAGGTGAAAAAGAATTGCTTGCAATGAAAGCTTCCCTTGAGCATTGGAGGCACCTGTTAGAAGGTACTTCCCTCCCCATACAAATATTCACTGATCATAGAAATCTACAATATTTGAAGACTCATCGTACTCTTACTTCTAGACAGGTGAGATGGAGCTTATTCTTCTCCCGATTCACCTATACTATCATGTATAGACCTGCCAATAAAAATACAAAGGCAGATATACTTTCACGTTTACCAGAAAAACCTAAATTGGATCTACCTTTTGGTACTATCATTCCCAATAACTGTTTCCAAAATCTTTTAGCTATTTCATCTATTGATGACAAAGACTTTCTTAATGAACAAGAGAAAGACAATAGTTTCTCTAAGGAAAATCTGACAAAACATGCTGATGGATTGTATCACTTCAATAGTAAAATATATGTTCCACCAACACTTAGAACACTTGTTCTAAGAACCATGCATGACACAGTCTTAACGGGACACCCGGGTATTCAAAGGACTATTGAATTAACTAAACGATCTTATTGGTGGCCAAAGATGCACCAAGATGTGATGGGATTTGTACAGACTTGTGAAGTATGTTCAACAAGTAAAATTGATAAACGTAAGCCTGTAGGATATTTATTATCGCTTCCAATACCGGCCAAACCATGGTCAGACATTGCAACTGATTTCATCGTTGATTTGCCTATCTCTAATAACAACACAACTATCATGGTTGTGGTTGACCTCTTAACTAAATTGACACATTTTATACCGTTTCACAAGTTACCAACTTCACTTGAGACAGCTCAATTATTGATTGATAATGTTATAAAATTGCATGGGTTACCTCGCTCAATCACATCTGACAGAGGTACTCAATTTACCTCGCGACTCTGGAAAGAACTTTGTTCAGCTTTGCAGATAGAAAGACGTCTAAGTACTGCCTACCACCCACAAACTAATGGACAGACAGAGCGTACTAACCAGTGGTTAGAGGAGTACTTACGTTGCTTTGTCACTCAACAACAGGATAACTGGTCATCTCTACTACCACTGGCAGAGTTCGCACACAATAACACTCATCATTCATCAATTAACGCTACCCCTTTTTATGCTAACTATGGTTTCCATCCAGTTTTTCATTTTAACCCATCAACAGCGAGTTCTTGTCCTATTGTAAACGATACCACTAACACTATTGCAGAAACGTTTTCTATTCTGGCTCAAAATATTAAAACTGCTCAAAACAGACAGCAAAAGTATTATAATCTTAGACGTAGACCAGCACCCAATTATCAGGTTGGAGATTTAGTCTGGCTTTCGACAAAGAATTTACGTTTAACCACTCCTAGTAGGAAACTTAATAAATTTTTTATTGGACCTTTTCCAATTCGGAAAATTATTAACGACAATGCTGTTACCCTGGATTTGCCTTCTCAGTACAAAATCCATCCAACTTTTCATGTTGCCTTATTGAAACCGTATAGAGCACTTCGGACTGATTCTCTTCGATCCACGCTTCAACCTCCCATTCAACCTGATCTTGAGTTTGAGGTTCAAAGAATTATTGACTCTAGACGGGTTTCTGGAACTTTACAGTACCTTGTCCGTTGGAAGGGTTACTCACCAGAGGAAGACTCCTGGGAACCTTCGACTAACCTATCAGCACCACGATTAGTGTCACTTTTCCATCGGCGCAACCCTGACCGTCCCCATCCCTGAACCCCGGAGTGGTTCATTTTGAGGGGGTCCTCTGTAATGTACTGTCTCTTTAAGCTAATTACCTGCAGCCTCCTTTTCACATTCACACCTCCTTTATTAAGGGCTCTCTCTCACTCATTCATTGCTTGGTATTCTGTGCTGAATGAGTCATATTACCAGCCCTGTGCTTATGTTCCTGCTGAAGCATATCGCATCCAAACATATCTGCATTGGTATTCATCTACCTTAATCCAGTTACCCTCAGGACTCTTGTTGTGCATATCGCCTGCATTTTCATCTTCCAGCTTTTGCCCTCACCATTCGATACCAGCCGACTTCGCTGACGACACGGGCGGCCGCTCCAGCACTTCCGGTTCCTCCATACACTGAAGGTTAGCTGCAGCTCCGGTCTCCACTGCTTCACGCTTCTCCCTGTGAGTAACTTTACTATCCGCTGGCATCTTAGACACATAGAGTGTGTCCTGCAATTCAACTACTGATTAACTTATTTTTTTTCGTTCAATTACTTATCTTATTTTCTGAGGGTTTTTTGTGACATAACTTTTCATTTTTTGGCATATTGTTTTCTCACTTAATGTGTGTGCTGAAATCACCTGTAACACCCATTCTCATAGAGAATCCTCATGCAATATACATTCTATTTTTCTCAAGTCCACATATTTGCAATAACCATTTCTTAGGTAAAAGGACTCAACATCACAATTATCAGTTTGTTGATGTGAGAACTACCACCTAAATAAAACTTACCTTTCCCTCATATTACTGCCTGCTAGCAGAGGCACATATTAGAGGAAAAGGAACATTCAAATTATTTTCAACACTAATTGCAAACTTCCTATAACTTATTCTTGTCTTAAAGGAACATACTCTTAACTAAAGCTTAATACATGAACTACAAACAAATGTATTTAAAAACCTTACTTGCAAAAGTGATAATTTACATTTGGCTTATTACAATACCTTTCTGAAATAACTCAAATATCCTTATGTATTTGATCCTTTTTTAGTTTGATCCCTTTGCTAAGAAGCAGAGCTAAATGTTTAGCAGAGCTAAACAGATCTCTTTAAATACCCTCAGAAAGATAGGGTGGGGTCCCTCCTAATTGCTCACCTATGCAAACAATCTAATTGTTATCTAATTGCAATGCTAAAAACCAGAATACAAAAGAATGTAAATTAACTCAAACCTTTAACTATTCAATTTCTGTAGTGAAACTAATTCACAGTTCAGGTCTACCACCTTTCTGAAATAACTCAAATATCCTTATGTATTTGATCCTTTTTTAGTTTGATCCCTTTGCTAAGAAGCAGAGCTAAATGTAAAAGAGGTCCTTCATCCGGTAGAAGTCTTCATCCAAGCGGGGCAAGAAGAGGTCCTTCATCCAGTAGAAGTCTTCATCCAAGCGGGGCAAGAAGAGGTCCTTCATCCAGTAGAAGTGTTCATCCAGGCGGCGTCTTCAATCTTCATCCATCCGGAGCGGAGCAGAGCCATCTTCAAAGGAGCCGACGCGGAGCCATCCTTTTCTACCGACGGACTAACGTTGAATGAAGGTTCCTTTAAGGGATGTCATCCAAGATGGCGTCCCTTCAATTCTGATTGGCTGATAGAATTCTATCAGCCAATCGGAATTAAGGTAGAAAAAATCTGATTGGCTGATGCAATCAGCCAATCAGATTGAAGTTCAATCCGATTGGCTGATCCAATCAGCCAATCGTATTGAACTCGCATTCTATTGGCTGTTCCGGATGGATGAAGATTGAAGCCGCCGCTTGGATGAACACTTCTACCGGATGAAGGACCTCTTCTTGCCCCGTTTGGATGAAGACTTCTACCGGATGATGGACCTCCTCTGCGCACCTTGGATGAAGAATTCAGCTCATCTGAGTGAAGACGACTCAAGTTAGTATGATCTTCAGGGGGTTAGCGATAGGTTTTTTTAAGGGGGGTTTGGGTGGGTTAGAGTTGGGGTATGTGGGTGGTGGGTTGTAATGTTGGGGGGGTATTGTATTTTATATTTTCAGGCAAAAGAGCTGATTACTTTGGGGCAAGGCCCCGCAAAAAGCCCTTTTAAGGGCTGGTAAAAGAGCTGATTACTTTTGTATTTTAGAATAGGGTAGGGAATTTTTTATTTTGGGGAACTTTTTTATTTTATTAGGGGGCTTAGATTAGGTGTAATTAGTTTAAACTGCTTGTAATTCTTTTTTATTTTTTGTAATTTAGTGGGGGGGGTTTGTATTATAGAATAGTTTATTTTATTGTATTTTATTTTAGGTAATTGTAGGTAATTTATTTAATTAATTTAATGATAGTGTAGTGTTAGGTTTAATTGTAACTTAGGTTAGGATTTATTTTACAGGTAATTTTGTATTTATTTTAACTAGGTAGCTATTAAATAGTTAATAACTATTTAATAGCTATTGTACCTAGTTAAAATAAATACAAAGTTGCCTGTAAAATAAATATAAATCCTAAAATAGCTACAATGTAATTATTAATTATATTGTAGCTATATTAGGGTTTATTTTATAGGTAAGTATTTAGTTTTAAATAGGAATAATTTAGTTAATTTTAGCAATATTATTTCGTTTAATATAAATTATATTTATGTTAGGGGGTGTTAGGGTTAGAGTTAGGTTTAGGGATTAATAACTTTATTATAGTAGCGGCAACGGTGCGGGCAGGAGATTAGGGGTTAATAATTTTAGGTAGGTGGCGGCGATGTTAGGGAGGGCAGATTAGGGGTTAATACTATTTATTCTAGTGTTTGCGAGGCGGGAGTGCGGCGGTTTAGGGGTTAATACATTTATTATAGTGGCGGCGAGGTCCGGTCGGCAGATTAGGGGTTAATAAGTGTAGGTAAGGTAGCGGCGACATTGGGGGGGCAGATTAGGGGTTAATAAATATAATATAGGGGTCGGCGGTGTTAGGGGCAGTAGATTAGGGGTTCATAGCTATAATGTAGGTTGCGGCGGTGTCCGGAGCAGAAGATTAGGGGTTAATAGTATAATGCAGGTGTCAGCGATAGCGGGGGCGGCAGATTAGGGGTTAATAAGTGTAAGATTAGGGGTGTTTAGACTCGGGGTACATGTTAGGGTGTTAGGTGCAGACTTAGAGAGTGTTTCCCCATAGGAAACAATGGGGCTGCGTTAGGAGCTGAACGCTGCTTTTTTGCAGGTGTTAGGTTTTTTTTCAGCCAAAACTTGTTTCCTATGGGGATATCATGCACGAGCACGTTTCCCAGCTTACCGCTACCGTAAGCAACGCTGGTATTGAGGGTTGAAGTGGCGCTAAATTAGGCTCAACGCACCCTTTTTTGAGCCTAACGCAGCCCCTCAGACAACTCTAAATACCAGCGTTGTTGGAAGGGGGCGTTGGGAAAAAAAGCAGCGTTAGCTACGCGGCTTTTTACCGACAAAACTCTAAATCTAGGCGTTGGTATTCTTAGTTGTAAGCTAAACCTAGCAAGGCTCATATGATAATTACCAAGCCCTTAAAGGCCGCCTCTTATCACATACTTTTTTATTTGCTTTTCACAACAGAGGAGCGCTAGTTCATGTGAGCCATATAGGTAGGGTGACCAAATTGGGACATACCTGTATATAAAAAATACATATGTCAGGGTCCTTATACAAAACATTTATTTAAACAGCTCTGAAAACAGCCCAGACATATGTATTTTTCATATGTATTCATAAGCGGCAATATGGTCCCTTTAACACTTATCAGGATGGTTATTTTTAGACATGTAAATAATTATTTCCCTTAAGCACCATATAAAGGGTCAATCCAAACACCACAATGTTTGTGATATTTTTATTTTTTTACACTGTTTTGCCCAATATTTGTACCTTATGGTCTCCTTTTGTGGGATGTACATTTTGGGAAAGTTCAGCAGAGGTATAATGTGCAGTGTAAAAGTGGTGGAAATTATTGATTACCAATAAATTTCCATGAGATCCAATAATATAGTAAACTGTGACTTATATTTAGGAAGTGCTAAGTGTGAAAAAAGGTATTATATATATATATATAAAGGTAATAGAAGACAGCACTTGCTGGGCTTAAGGAAAAGCAATAGAAGCTTATATTTACATGACGTTTCAGGGACAGCTCCCCTGGTCTGAAGGGGAGCTGTCCCCGAAACATGACGTAAATAAAAGCTTCTATTGCTTATCCTTAAGCCCAGCGAGTGCTGTCTTCTATTACCTTTTATCTCTACCTGCATTCAGCACCCTGGCAACTGGACACCTGTTTGTGCGAGTGCACTAGCCTCTGTGAATATATATATTGCATACGAAGAGAGAAGCGTTCTACCAGAAATGAACAACAGCTCATCAGCTAGTTCTATGACAATTTACCACCCAGAAGCAGCCTTTTTTAGACCAGTGTGCTTTTCACAGAGGAAAACTTTCCTGTAGTATATCAGTCTGATCCCGCCAAGTAAGGTCAGTCCAGCCCCGAAATACCAGGCATTTCTTCTCTGAACAAGGAACATGACAACCCCAGACAATCGTTTCGGCCTCCACACTGGGCAAGGAGTCCACGTCTGGTTTCCCCCATCACCCATAGGGAGATCTCCATAAGGTCATATTAATTTGCATACGAAGAGAGAAGTGCTTTACCAGGAATGAACAACAGCTCATCAGCTAGTTCGATGGCGATTTACCACCCAGGAACATCCTCTTTTAGAAAAAAAGAAATTATAGTGGGGTAGGAAGGGGCGCTGAACCGCAATCTGGAAATGTATATAACGTAAGACCTTTGCATTAATTTATATTTAGTTGGTGTAGAGAATACCAATATTAAATCTTATATGAGGTGTGATGGTAAAATAAAATAAAATAATATAATAATCTTCTATCTTTTAGTTGGGGTAAAGAATACCAATAATAAGTTCAAGGTGTGATGATAAAATAAATTAGTATAATAATCTTCTATCTTTTCAGTGGTAATATAATGTGTGCTGCGTAGAAAGCTACTTAGTGAAAGTGTTAATGAAAGTGTTAATCTTTTAGTTAGGGTAGACAATACCAATAATATGAGGTTCAGGTATGATGATAAAATTAAATAGTATAATAATCTTCTATCTTTTCAGTGATAATATAATGTGTGCTGCATGGAAAGCTGCTTAGTGAAAGTGTTAATGAAAGTTAAAACATTCTCATTTCTCCTTGTGTATGTAAGGAAAAAAAAATAATAAAAAAAAAAAATTAAATTGTGAGAGTAAATAGGTGTAAAATTAGTGTTAGAGCAGTAAGTTTAAAGTGACTCTATGCCACCAGGTAGATCTTTTCTGTATATAGTATACGTGCAGTATGGATGATAATTGTTGTAGTGAAAAGTAGGGGTGCAAAAAAAAAAAAAAAATAGTTAAATATATTTGTGATTAAATTAGTACTGGGAACTAGGGATCCTCACAAATTTTTTATTTTAGGTAAAAAATATGGATCATAATTAAAAATGAGAAAAAACAGGGATAGTATGCAGATTAGTGTTATAATGTTAATTTATTAAGTAAGTTCATACTAAGATATAAAAATTCCTTACAGACATTAATAGCAATAAAATATTAAACAGTAATGTTCTAAAAAATTAGATTTTAAAAACTTAATAACACCGGTGTTATAAATGCATTAAAAACTACAATTCTAATTTAAAACTACAATTCTGATAGAAAAGACTCCAATAGCTGCTAATATGTTAGATGATGGGCATATAATAAAGTGAAAACTAGTAGAGGCATAAGTTGATACAGTAACAATAAACCACTATAAATTGATAAGAGGAGTAAGTTTTAAAACACTAGTATGAATTTAATATTGAAAACAATGAAAAGCCTTTTCTGTGTTGGTAGTATGTAACAGGTGTTTCAAAGTGGTGTGTGTCTTATTAGACACAGTGTTGCAAGCTTTAATTAGAGGGCTTTTCCTAGGATAGGTTGATACAGTAACAATAAACCATTGCAGATTGATAAGTATAGTTAGCTTTCATACACCAGTATGAACCAATGGTAAAAAAATGATAAGCCTTTTCTGTATTGATAGTCTGTAATGAGTGTTTTCAAAATGCTGTGTGTCTTATTAAACACAGTGTTGCAAGCTTTAATTAGAGGGATTTTCCTAGCAGGTGTTTACCCACAGTCTTTCCTTTTTTATAGTTCCTTTAAAAGTTTCCAATTAGAGATGTCACACAGTACCTTTATGTATAAAAAACGCTCCTCCGTGTATTCTTACTTTTCCTGTCAGTGTTTGATATATCAGCTGTCCGGTTCGGCAATAGAGTCACGTGGGTTCTTTGTGACTAATCAGAGGTTCTCCTTGTTTAAATTAAGTGCGCGCACTTCATTCCTTTTAAATATTTTTCAGTATGTGGCTCCTCTCGCTGTACATTAACTAACAGGGATTTCTTATTTCAAACCTCCTGTTAGAGACAACGGTCCTGGGTGCCAAGTTTGTCTGTAGCTGTAGGGCGGATCAACGCGTATCGGCAACAGAGCCTTTTTCACAAAGGAAAAGTTTCCTGTAGTATATCAGTCTGATCTCGCCAAGTAAGGTCAGTCCCGCCCCAAAATACCAGGCATTTCTCCTCTGAACAAGGAACATGACAACCCCAGACGATCGTTTCGGCCTCGTCAGTTAGGTGCAGCCACATTCCTCTAGGCACACTGGACAAGGAGTCCACGTCTGGTTTCCCCCATCACCCATAGGGAGACCTCCCTAGGGTCATATTAATTTGCATACAAAGAGAGAAGTGCTCTACCAGGAATGAGCAACAGCTCATCAGCTAGTTCTATGGCGACTTACCACCCAGGAGCAGCCTCTTTTAGACCAGTGTGCGTTTCACAGAGGAAAACTTTCCTATAGTATATCAGTCTGATCCCGCCAAGTAAGGTCAGTGCAGCCCCGAAATAGCAGGCAATTCTCCTCTGAACAAGGAACATGACAACCCCAGATGATCGTTTCGGCCTCCTATGGGCCTCATTAGTGAGATGCAGCCACATTCCTCTAAGCAGACTGGGCAAGGAGTCCACGTCTGGTTTCCCCCATCACCCATAGGGAGACCTCCCTAGGGTCATATTAATTTGCATACAAAGAGATAAGCGCTCTACCAGGAATGAACAACAGCTCATCAGCTAGTTCTATGGCAATTTACCACCCAGGAGCAGCCTCTTTTAGACCAGTGTGCTTTTCACAGAGGAAAACTTTCCTGTAGTATATCAGTCTGATCCTGCCAAGTAAGGTCAGTCCAGCCCCAAAATACCAGGCAATTCTCCTCTGAACAAGCAACATGACATCCCCAGATAATCGTTTTGGCCTCCTATGGGCCTTGTCAGTGAGGTGCAGCCTCATTCCTCTAAGCACACTGGACAAGGAGTCCACATCTGGTTTCCCCCATCACCCATAGGGAGACCTCCCTAGGGTCATATTAATTTGCATACTGGAAGAGCGCTTCTCTCTTTGTTTGTAATATAAATACAGTATATATATATATATATATATATATATATATATATATATATATAGATATATATAGATATATATATATATATATAAATTAATCAAGGGTTAGGGAGAGAAATATAATAATCAGGCACCTATGTTTCCACTTTTAGGTAAATTGCCTGAAGCAATAGTATAAACCTGGATAGTGCTAGCTAGACCAGGTCCTGGTGCAGACCCCAGAAAATTTTATAATAGTTCAAATATATTTATATAAGTAAATATATGTTGCACACAGCAGAGCTATACGAGATGCTGTGTTTAAAGTAGGGGATTGCAGCACTCAGAGATAACTTCTCAAAAATCTAATATGTAGAAAAAAGCTGAAACATAGTATCAAAACAGAGACTCACACACAGGTGGTCCAATTAACGTGTAACGCATTTATTAATACATGTTTATCCTAAACCTAAATATGCCACTGCAGTGGAAACCTGAATAAATACCTATACTCATGAGTGCAAGGTACAAAATAATAATGACATTCTCAATGTTGCACAGAATAAATCAATAAAACAAAACATAACATAAGGAATCAAATTGAAGCTGAAACAAAATGTCCCAAAATAGCAAAAAGTTCCACAAATATTATGTAGGTTATAATGTAGATATCTTATTGGCAAGGTAGCAACATATGAGCTCATCCACAAACGGTACTGTTATTAAAGAAACAGCTGACAGATTCGAGGTAAAGGCGTCCTCCTAAGTCAGCACATGTGAACCATGAGTGTTTGATAATAACAACAGGCTATTTCCAAAAGACGGCAATAAAGGATAAAGGAAAACGTATACAACCTCTTCCAGGTAAGGATAGGTTCCAGGCAGCAAAGACCGGGTTTCGGTTTCTTTAGGCACAAACTTGAAGCATCCATATAAAGTGAGCCAGGACTTGGCATCCGGCTTCTGTCTCACCCAGATTTCTCGTCCCGTTCCTTAACACCTTCGCTTGTGCAATCTGAACTTTGAGACTTTTACTGGGTAGATCCACTTTCATTCGCCTCTGCCAAACTTTCTTCCAGAAACATAGGCCTAGATTTAGAGTTCGGCGGTAGCCGTCAAAACCAGCGTTAGAGGCTCCTAACGCTGGTTTTGGGCGCCCGCTGGTATTTGGAGTCAGTGATTAAAGGGTCTAACGCTCACTTTTCAGCCGCGACTTTTCCATACCGCAGATCCCCCTACGCCATTTGCGTAGCCTATCTTTTCAATGGGATCTTTCTAACGCTGGTATTTAGAGTCGTTTCTGCAGTGAGCGTTAGAGCTCTAACGACAAGATTCCAGCCGCCTGAAAATAGCAGGAGTTAAGAGCTTTCTGGCTAACGCCGGTTTATAAAGCTCTTAACTACTGTACCCTAAAGTACACTAACACCCATAAACTACCTATGTACCCCTAAACCGAGCTCCCCCCACATCGCCGCCACTCGATTAAAATTTTTAACCCCTAATCTGCCGACCGCCACCTACGTTATACTTATGTACCCCTAATCTGCTGCCCCTAACACCGCCGACCCCTGTATTATATCTATTAACCCCTAACTTGCCCCCCACAACGTCGCCGCAAGCTACTTAAAATAATTAACCCCTAATCTTCCGACCGCAAATCGCCGCCACCTACGTTATCCCTATGTACCCCTAATCTGCTACCCCTAACATCGCCGACCCCTATGTTATATTTATTAACCCCTAATCTGCCCCCCACAACGTCGCCGACACCTACCTACACTTATTAACCCCTAATCTGCCGAGCGGACCTGAGCGCTACTATAATAAAGTTATTAACCCCTAATCCGCCTCACTAACCCTATCATAAATAGTATTAACCCCTAATCTGCCCTCCCTAACATCGCCGACACCTACCTTCAATTATTAACCCCTAATCTGCCGACCGGAGCTCACCGCTATTCTAATAAATGTATTAACCCCTAAAGCTAAGTCTAACCCTAACACTAACACCCCCCTAAGTTAAATATAATTTTTATCTAACGAAATAAATTAACTCTTATTAAATAAATAATTCCTATTTAAAGCTAAATACTTACCTGTAAAATAAATCCTAATATAGCTACAATATAAATTATAATTATATTATAGCTATTTTAGGATTAATATTTATTTTACAGGCAACTTTGTAATTATTTTAACCAGGTACAATAGCTATTAAATAGTTAAGAACTATTTAATAGTTACCTAGTTAAAATAATTACAAATTTACCTGCAAAATAAATCCTAACCTAAGATATAATTAAACCTAACACTACCCTATCAATAAAATAATTAAATAAACTACCTACAATTACCTACAATTAACCTAACACTACACTATCAATAAATTAATTAAACACAATTGCTACAAATAAATAAAATTAAATAAACTATCTAAAGTACAAAAAATAAAAAAGAACTAAGTTACAGAAAATAATAAAATATTTACAAACATAAGAAAAATATTACAACAATTTTAAACTAATTACACCTACTCTAAGCCCCCTAATAAAATAACAAAGCCCCCCAAAATAAAAAATTCCCTACCCTATTCTAAAATACAAATATTACAAGCTCTTTTACCTTACCAGCCCTGAACAGGGCCCTTTGCGGGGCATGCCCCAAGAATTTCAGCTCTTTTGCCTGTAAAAAAAAACATACAATACCCCCCCCCCAACATTACAACCCACCACCCACATACCCCTAATCTAACCCAAACCCCCCTTAAATAAACCTAACACTACCCCCCTGATGATCTTCCTACCTTGTCTTCACCATGCCAGGTTCACCGATCCGTCCTGGCTCCAAGATCTTCATCCAACCCAAGCGGGGGCTAGACATCCACTGAAGAAGTCCAGAAGAGGGTCCAAAGTCTTCCTCCTATCCGGCAAGAAGAGGACATCCGGACCGGCAAACATCTTCTCCAAGCGGCATCTTCTATCTTCTTCCATCCGATGACGACCGGCTCCATCTTGAAGACCTCCAGCGCGGATCCATCCTCTTCTTCCGACGACTAGACGACGAATGACGGTTCCTTTAAGGGACGTCATCCAAGATGGCGTCCCTCGAATTCCGATTGGCTGATAGGATTCTATCAGCCAATCGGAATTAAGGTAGGAATTTTCTGATTGGCTGATGGAATCAGCCAATCAGAATATAGTTCAATCCGATTGGCTGATCCAATCAGCCAATCAGATTGAGCTCGCATTCTATTGGCTGATCGGAACAGCCAATAGAATGCGAGCTCAATCTGATTGGCTGATTGGATCAGCCAATCGGATTGAACTATATTCTGATTGGCTGATTCCATCAGCCAATCAGAAAATTCCTACCTTAATTCCGATTGGCTGATAGAATCCTATCAGCCAATCGGAATTCGAGGGACGCCATCTTGGATGACGTCCCTTAAAGGAACCGTCATTCGTCGTCTAGTCGTCGGAAGAAGAGGATGGATCCGCGCTGGAGGTCTTCAAGATGGAGCCGGTCGTCATCGGATGGAAGAAGATAGAAGATGCCGCTTGGAGAAGATGTTTGCCGGTCCGGATGTCCTCTTCTTGCCGGATAGGAGGAAGACTTTGGACCCTCTTCTGGACTTCTTCAGTGGATGTCTAGCCCCCGCTTGGGTTGGATGAAGATCTTGGAGCCAGGACGGATCGGTGAACCTGGCATGGTGAAGACAAGGTAGGAAGATCATCAGGGGGGTAGTGTTAGGTTTATTTAAGGGGGGTTTGGGTTAGATTAGGGGTATGTGGGTGGTGGGTTGTAATGTTGGGGGGGGGGTATTGTATGTTTTTTTTTACAGGCAAAAGAGCTGAAATTCTTGGGGCATGCCCCGCAAAGGGCCCTGTTCAGGGCTGGTAAGGTAAAAGAGCTTGTAATATTTGTATTTTAGAATAGGGTAGGGAATTTTTTATTTTGGGGGGCTTTGTTATTTTATTAGGGGGCTTAGAGTAGGTGTAATTAGTTTAAAATTGTTGTAATATTTTTCTTATGTTTGTAAATATTTTATTATTTTCTGTAACTTAGTTCTTTTTTATTTTTTGTACTTTAGATAGTTTATTTAATTTTATTTATTTGTAGCAATTGTGTTTAATTAATTTATTGATAGTGTAGTGTTAGGTTAATTGTAGGTAATTGTAGGTAGTTTATTTAATTATTTTATTGATAGGGTAGTGTTAGGTTTAATTATATCTTAGGTTAGGATTTATTTTGCAGGTAAATTTGTAATTATTTTAACTAGGTAACTATTAAATAGTTCTTAACTATTTAATAGCTATTGTACCTGGTTAAAATAATTACAAAGTTGCCTGTAAAATAAATATTAATCCTAAAATAGCTATAATATAATTATAATTTATATTGTAGCTATATTAGGATTTATTTTACAGGTAAGTATTTAGCTTTAAATAGGAATTATTTATTTAATAAGAGTTAATTTATTTCGTTAGATAAAAATTATATTTAACTTAGGGGGGTGTTAGTGTTAGGGTTAGACTTAGCTTTAGGGGTTAATACATTTATTAGAATAGCGGTGAGCTCCGGTCGGCAGATTAGGGGTTAATAATTGAAGGTAGGTGTCGGCGATGTTAGGGAGGGCAGATTAGGGGTTAATACTATTTATGATAGGGTTAGTGAGGCGGATTAGGGGTTAATAACTTTATTATAGTAGCGCTCAGGTCCGCTCGGCAGATTAGGGGTTAATAAGTGTAGGTAGGTGTCGGCGACGTTGTGGGGGGCAGATTAGGGGTTAATAAATATAACATAGGGGTCGGCGATGTTAGGGCAGCAGATTAGGGGTACATAGGGATAACGTAGGTGGCGGCGGTTTACGGAGCGGCAGATTAGGGGTTAAAAGTGTAATGCAGGGGTCAGCGATAGCGGGGGCGGCAGATTAGGGGTTAATAAGTGTAAGGTTAGGGGTGTTTAGACTCGGGGTACATGTTAGGGTGTTAGGTGCAGACTTAGGAGGTGTTTCCCCATAGGAAACAATGGGGCTGCGTTAGGAGCTGAACGCTGCTTTTTTGCAGGTGTTAGGTTTTTTTTCAGCTCAAACAGCCCCATTGTTTCCTATGGGAGAATCGTGCACGAGCACGTTTTTGATGCCGGCCGCGTCCGTAAGCAACTCTGGTATCGAGAGTTGCATTTGCGGTAAAAATGCTCTACGCTCCTTTTTTGGAGCCTAACGCAGCATTTGTTTGAACTCTCGATACCAGAGTTAAATTTATGGTGCGGCCAGAAAAAAACCCGCGGAGCGTTAACAGCCCTTTTACCGCCGAACTCTAAATCTAGGCCATAGTGTTATCAATCAACACCAATCCAGGTACTTGCTTACTGACGCTTAATTTTCAAATGACTGTGTCGACGCGCGTTTCGCCCCACAATGCTTTGCGTCAGGGCCTCGTCAGGACTGTCAGTCACAGGTGATATCTCCATTCATTTAAATCTGTTGCCAATGTTGCAGGAGTGGTTAAGGCGTATACACACCAGCCAATGGGATAGATCATAGAACATCGCCCCTATTCAGATTCCCATACATGTATATACAAAACAAAACATTGCTATTTACCATGTTTAAGCAAAGTTAACAGACTAAAAAGAATAGATTAGACAAATGAGTTTAAACACTATCAAAAGGACCAACTGGTGCTGAGCCTGCGTTGGATTTATTTTAATCACCTCTAGTTCAATAACTTTACATAACTAGTTTTACGGTATTCAAAAATAATTTTTTGTTTAATTAAAATTTGGATGAACATTTTTATCTTCATACATGTGTTTTGGCTTATTAAGGAATGAAAGGAATAACTTTAAAAGTTTGATTAAAATAAATCCAACGCAGGCTCAGCACCAGTTGGTCCTTTTGATAGTGTTTAAACTCATTTGTCTAATCTATTCTTTTTAGTCTGTTAACTTTGCTTAAACATGGTAAATAGCAATGTTTTGTTTTGTATATACATGTATGGGAATCTGAATAGGGGCGATGTTCTATGATCTATCCCATTGGCTGGTGTGTATACGCCTTAACCACTCCTGCAACATTGGCAACAGATTTAAATGAATGGAGATATCACCCGTGACTGACAGTCCTGACGAGGCCCTGACGCAAAGCATTGTGGGGCGAAACGCACGTCGACACAGTCATTTGAAAATTAAGGGGCAGTAAGCAAGTACCTGGATTGGTGTTGATTGATAACACTATGTTTCTGGAAGAAAGTTTGGCAGAGGCGAATGAAAGTGGATCTACCCAGTAAAAGTCTCAAAGTTCAGATTGCACAAGCGAAGGTGTTAAGGAACGGGACGAGAAATCTGGGTGAGACAGAAGCCGGATGCCAAGTCCTGGCTCACTTCATATGGATGCTTCAAGTTTGTGCCTAAAGAAACCGAAACCCGGTCTTTGCTGCCTGGAACCTATCCTTACCTGGAAGAGGTTGTATACGTTTTCCTTTATCCTTTATTGCCGTCTTTTGGAAATAGCCTGTTGTTATTATCAAACACTCATGGTTCACATGTGCTGACTTAGGAGGACGCCTTTACCTCGAATCTGTCAGCTGTTTCTTTAATAACAGTACCGTTTGTGGATGAGCTCATATGTTGCTACCTTGCCAATAAGATATCTACATTATAACCTACATAATATTTGTGGAACTTTTTGCTATTTTGGGACATTTTGTTTCAGCTTCAATTTGATTCCTTATGTTATGTTTTGTTTTATTGATTTATTCTGTGCAACATTGAGAATGTCATTATTATTTTGTACCTTGCACTCATGAGTATAGGTATTTATTCAGGTTTCCACTGCAGTGGCATATTTAGGTTTAGGATAAACATGTATTAATAAATGCGTTACACGTTAATTGGACCACCTGTGTGTGAGCCTCTGTTTTGATACTATGTTTCAGCTTTTTTCTACATATTAGATTTTTGAGAAGTTATCTCTGAGTGCTGCAATCCCCTACTTTAAACACAGCATCTCGTATAGCTCTGCTGTGTGCAACATATATTTACTTATATAAATATATTTGAACTATTATATATATATATATATATATATATATATATATTGTTGGAAAGAGGAAATTAATAGTATAGATACAGTCCCACTTTGAATAAATTGTGGCAGTAAGATTTTCTGCTTACCAGACCAAACCCCAATCCTATGAGGTAAGTTTTCAGCTCTGCGGGGGTGATGGTTAATCAACCTTTATCCTTTAATCCCAGAGTGTTGTCCCTTCTTAGGGTCTCTTGTCCCAGGTTGATTCCAATAGGTAATACCAGGAAGATCTATGTTGAATGTTAGCTCCAATGGTATTTTTCATGCACTGGTGAGAATCCTGGCCACCTCAGGAGTATGGATTATTAGGGTCAGTCTCCCCAGTATAGAAACACATGTAAAGATTTTTTTTTTCACATAGCGTAATACTGTATTAAATTATGAGAATTTTATTATATACAATCAATATTGCACTTACATCAATTAACCTCAATCCATGATGAGGTAAGATTATAGATATACAAAGAATGGCATATATATTATGTGATGTTCCCAATGAATGTCTCTAATATATATATAGGTACTGACAACAAGTCTTTGTTTGGATGTCTAAATGCTTGTAGTTCACCGCATATAAGTCTTTGCAAGGAATCAATAAGTTTGTTTTGTACCTATAGTGTCCTTGGAATTGCGTTGGTTTTTTAGAAGTAGTTATATGTGTGTGATCCACTGTTAGGCCCAATACGTTAAAACATATCAATAATAATAAAAGCTGTCCATGGCCTTTAAAAGAAACACAAAACGTGGCTGCCGGTATATTTGTCCCTGTTAGCCCACTGTGGTAATCCTTACGCGTTTCGAAGTTGTGTTGTACTTCTTCTTCAGAGGAGTGTGGAATAACAGGGTATCCGGCTTGAAATTTAAAGGGAGCCAAGTGGGCGTATATTTTCTTTTTCCTAAGCGTGTGACGTTGCACGTCACGTACGCAATGGCAGCCGTAATGTGTGTTATGTTGCTATGGTAACCTTCGTAGAGAATCGTGTGCTTCATAATGGAAGTCTAGCACTATATCGTCATTATGGCTACTTGGTCTTAGTGCTCTACGGTTTTATTTCTTAAACTGCTGGCAAATAGGTCTCTGTATATTATACTTGGGATTTGTTCCCTTCTTCCTGCCTCCAACCTATTTTGTATATTTTTGTGTTAAGTCTCCTTATGATTTCTGTATATACATTAACCTTTTCATGTATTTAAACATATCTATTGATATCTGCAATTATCATTATTCCTTAAATGTTCATATTCTACCTAAACTGGGACTGCATATTTTTATCTAGTAGTAATATGCTTCCCTGGTTTTTGCAGTAATCTAATTGTATAACAACTTTTGTGCCCATTATAAATAGATGACATAGAATTTCATTATTAATGCTTTATTTATTTATATATCCATCTCCCAGTTTGTACTTTCAAATAAATGTATGTATTCGATTCCATATTCACCCTCTTCTAAAGACCCTCAGAATTATGTTACAGTGTAAGAAATAGAAACATAGATATTGACGGCAGATAAGAGCCATAGGCCCAGCAAGTCTGCCCGATATTACCTAACAGTATAAACTTATCTAGTTTGTAGGATAGCCTTATGCTTGTCCCAGGCATTTTTAAAGTCCCCGACAGTGTTTGTCATTGCTACATCTTGAGGAAGTTTATTCCATAAATCAATCACTCTTTCTGTAAAGAAGTGCTTCCTCAAATTACTCCTGAATCTACTACCCTTCAGCTTGAGACCATGACACCTTGTTCTTGAATTTTCCATTTTATGTAAAATACCCACAGCCTCAGTTTTACTAAGCCCTTTAATGTACTTGAAAGTTGCTATCATATCACCTCTTTCCCTTCTCTCCTCTAAGCTATACATATTTAGGTCATTGAGCCTATCCTGGTAAGTTTTATTTTTTTAGACCATGTACCATTTTGGTAGCCCTCCTTTGCACAGATTCAAGTTTTATTCATGTAACAAATATATATTTATATTAATATCTACACCCAGTTAGGTAGTAATATGTTAGATGTATATGTGGAGTCTTCTAGGATCTGTTTTACATTTTAAATGGTTATTGTATTTTTTTGGGACTGTTAGGGTGTTATTCCCTTTTGAGTATTTATTGGGATAGTTTTTCATTATCCTTCAGAGTCAAGGGTGTATACAAATTTAAATATTCCCAGTCTGAGTATCTGTATCAATTATACTGGACCCTCAGGTTGAGTAGTGTATATTATATTATGTTTAAATTATATGAGAACCTGTACACATGCCTGCCTAGATGTTCTTTTGCACAGTGCAGTAGTTATTAGATTCCAATGTCTGCGGCTGTTTCCATTGTTACAGAAATGCTGCTAAATCTATGTCCTCGTTTAGCCCTGTTGGGTTCATTGTCCCTATATAGTGAATCCAGTAGGTTTCATGTTGTCTTAATTTTTGGAACCTATCTCCCCCTCTATTGGGTGTTTGGACATGTTCTAGGATAGTTCCCTTCAGAAATTTTGGAACTTGATTGTGTACTTTCTTAAAATGTCTGGAAACACTGTGTCCTTTGAACCCTGTTTCTATGTTTTTAAGATGTTCTAGCAAGCGTTTTTGTATGGACGTTTTGTATTTCCTATATATTGAAGGTTGCAAGTACACTTCTGTAAGTATACTAAAAATGTAGTCCTACAATTTATTTGACTATTGATGGTACAATTTTTGTGGGGTAGGTGTTAGAGCTAACTATTTTAGTTGCTTTTTTGGGGTTATATGCATGTTTGCATCCCTTACAATTGGCTCTATTATACTTAAAAAAAAAAAAATTTTGTTAGAGGTAAGCCAGTTGTTTTAGTAATAGGTTGTCTCAATTTACTAGGTGCCAAAATATGTTTTAGATTTTTGTTCTTTCTAAGATTACTTTTGGTGCAGGTCCTATACTGTTTTTTATTACCTTGTCCTGTTGTAAAATTGGCCAGTATTTCTTCAGAATTTTCTTTATTTCTGGTGCTGTTTCATTATATGTTATTATCATCCCTATGTGTTTTTTTGGGTTATTTTTTGGCAATCTTTGTTTAATATTAGTAATTGGTTCCTATCCATACTTTCTACTTTGCTTAACAAATTTTCCATTAGATTTTTAGAATATTTATATTATAGTAATTTACTTTTCAGTATTTTTGCGTCTTTGTTAGAATCACTTGTTTTTGAACAATTACGTTTTACCCGTTGGAATTGTCCATATGGCATATTTTGTATCCAAGGTTTGTAATGGCCACTGTCTGACTCATATAGCCATTAAAGTCTGTTTCCTTACAGTATAGCTTGGTATAAATTTTATTTTTTTCGTGAAATAGAATAAGATCTAGAAAGTCAATACATTCTTTGGACATTTTTTATGTGAATTTAAATTTAAAGAGTTTTCATTTACATAGTTTATAAACTTGGTGCTGGCAGATTCATCCCCATTCCATATTAGGATGAAATCATTAATGTATCTGCCCCACCAGATTATATTGTCCTTAAATGGATTATTATGATATATGTACTTTTTTTCCATATACCCATGTACAAATTTGCATAGCTGGGTGCCAAGGTCATGCCCATGGCAGTTCCACTAATTTGCAAATAAAACTGCTTTTCAAATTCAAAGTAGTTTTTTTTTCTAAAACAAACAGTATACATTCTAGAATAAACTCTTGATGGCCCTTGATGGTTAGTTCTGTCTCCCTTAAGAAGTGCTTCATAGCTGTTATTCCCAGCTCATGGGGTATACTAGTATAAAGGGATATCACATCTAGTGTCATCCATTTATAAGAGTCTTTCCACTCTATTTGGCTAATTTTACTGATTGTATCAGTTGAGTCTCTGAGATAGGAGCTTATAGTAGGAACTAAAGGTTTTAAAAAATAGCCCGAATACTCAGATATCCTTGCTGTAAGGGAATCTATCCCAGACACAATAGGATGGCCTGGTGGATTCGATTGATCTTTGTGAATTTTAGGCAAATGGTAGAATATTGCCCATTTTGGATATTCGTGTAGTAAATATTGATTGTTCATTTTTATTTAGTAATTTCTGAAAATTTGCTGTGTCTATAAGAGAGCTGTATTCTCATTGAAATACTTGAATCTATTGCTATTGTGTTATTGTAGATAACACAGTATCCTAGTTGTGATTATATTTACAATAAATTACAATAAATGATCGTGCTGCATTAATATTGATACAGTGTACCCGTGTCACTGTTAGAGTTATTGTTGGAAAGTGGAAATCAATAGTATAGAGAAAGCGCACTGATACAGTTTGCCCCTTCGGATGAAAAATGTTCTCGATAGCAGATTATACAGTTCACTTTTGATACAGTCCCACTTTGAATAAATTGTGGCAGTAAGATTTTCTGCTTACCAGACCAAACCCCAATCCTATGAGGTAAATGTTCAGCTCTGCGGGGGGGGGGGGGGGGGGTTGATGGTTAATCCACCTTTATCCTTCAGTCCCAGAGTGTTGTCCCTTCTTAGGGTCTCTTGTCCCAGGTTGATTCCAATAGGTAATACCAGGAAGATCTATGTTGAATGTTTGCTCCAATGGTATCTATGGACTCTGATTTAATCTTTCATGTACTGGTGAGACATTAAGGGTTAATTAAAAATTCACAATAGTAAATAAATAATTATCATTAGTTATGTAAATGCAGTGGCATCACTAGGAGGTGCGGGGGGTGCGGGCCACATCAGGGTGACACCCTCCAGGGGGTGACACCACCAAAAAAAATATTTTTTTTTAAATTTTATTTAAATTCAAAGAAATACAATGTAGAGATGCATATATTTTTTTTATTAGAGGGGCCAGCATTTGTGAACATTAGTGGGACTGGGGAAGTTGTAGACACTTCATTTTTTTGCCCCTTGAGCCAGCGCTGCAATTTCCACAAATAGTTTTCCCAGCTGCTTTTGCTTGTTTGTACTTTGCTCCTCCCCTGCCCAAATTCACTATGAATGTTGTGGACGTGCCGTGGGACTTGCGAAGTTGCGCTGCTAGCCTAAACCTGCCTGCCTATCTGTGCTCACTGCTCAGTGGCATGTGGAGCAGTGGAGTCACTCACTGCTGTGCTGTCTCTCTAAACGGGAACTGGGAAATCATGAGGGGGATACTCGGCACCTGACCGCATGACTGTCTGACACTGTCTCTAAAGTGAAGGAGCCACGTATGATGCCCACCAGACCGGTACGGTTATGGTACACGGTTAAGTTCACACTGAAGAGGTAGGAGAGGAGGGCAGGCGGGGGTCTGGTGGTGGGCAGAGAGCAGAGGTGCTTGGCCATAAGAAAGGGTAGGCACGCGGCCCGGGGCTGTGCACTGACAGACTTGAAACAGAGTCAGAGAGCAGAATTTTCATAGTTTGCACGCCTAAACCATTTCTTTAGTGATTTATTTTTAGAGTGCTCTGTTTATCTTTCATGTGATGCTCTGTTGAGTCAGGGAGCATCTCTAGGCATGAGCTTTATAATTAATGCAGTGCAGTTTATATATTTTGTATGTGTGTGTGTCTGAGTTTGGGTGTGTGTGTGTGTCTGAGTGCTTTTGTGTGTGTGTTTGAATGTTTCTGTGTGTGTGTCTGAGTGTTTTTTGTGTGTGTCTGAGTGTTTTTGTGTGTGTTTTTGTGTGTGTGTCTGAGTGTGTTTCCGAGTGTTTGTGTGTGCATCTGAGTGTGTTTTTAAGTGTGTCTGAGTGTGTCTGAGTGTTTGTATGTGTGTGTGCCTGTGTTTTTGTGTTTGTGTGTGTCTGCTTTTTGGGGGAGGGAGGGTTACACCATAATTTACCGCACCGGGTGACACCACTGTGTAAATGCATTCTTTCTATAATTTTCGGCATATTTGATAAATCTTGTGTTTTGTGGTTTGCAGTTAACATTTGATAGTATTTGTTTTTCATTAGACATGTGCGACGCTAAAAAATTTGTTTCGTTTTCATTAGTTAAATAAATAATTTCGTTTCAGCAAATTAGTTTACTTAGTAGGGGGAGCGGTCGATGCGCGGAGGTCCAATGTGGAGGTCCTCATCATGTGATCGTCCGCCTCACACTGAGGATTCAATGCAAGGTACCCCTTTTATATTGCGGTACCGTTGCATTCCTATTGGCTGAAAAATTAAAATCAGCCAATAGGAATTAGAGCTGCTTAAATCCTATTGGCTGATTTAAACAGCCAGAAGGATTTAAGCCGCTCTCATTCCTATTGGCTGATTCAAATCTTAGGTTTTATATTTATTTCACAGGTAAGTTTGTATTTATTTTAACTAGGTAGTTAGTAAATAGTTATATTGTAGCTAGCTTAGGTTTTATTTTTATTTCACAGGTAAGTTTGTATTTATTTTTAAATAGGTAGTTAGTTAATAATTGTAATTTTAATTTAGGTCTATTTTAATTATGTCAAAGTTAGGGGGTGTTAGGTTTAGGGGTTAATAGTTTAATTTAGGTTGTTGCAATGTGGGGGCTGGTGGTTTAGGGGCTAATAGGTTTAGTTAGTGTTGGCGATGTTTGGGAACGGCGCTTTAGGGGTTAATAGGTTTAGTTAGTGTCAGTGATGTCGGGGAACTGCGGTTTAGGGGTTTATAGGTTTAGTTAGTGTCGGCGATGTTTGGGAATGGCGGTTATGGGGTTAGTAGGTTTAGTTGGTGTCGGAGATGTTGGGGAACGGCGGTTTAGGGGTTTATAGCTTTATTTAGTGATTTAGTTGATGTGGGGGAACTGCGGTTTAGATTAGAACAATGAAAAATTCTGAATATGAATAATGGATCTGAAAATTTCGGAAACAGATTTATTCATTTTCGGAATTTTTCGGGATTTTAGTTATGGTGCCTATTCTTAAATTCGGATGCATTCGAATCTCTGAATCAGCCTAAATTTGTCTGAAAACAAAATTCAGTCGAAATGAAACGCACATATCTAATTTTCATAAAATCAACAAATCCCTTGATTTTAATTCTATAGAATCTGATTCTTCTGAGACTTGTAGAGAAGAGATCCTGTGTTTTCTGGGATTACATGATTTATAGGGTTTCATTTATATAGGGCTCCTTTTATTTTTTTATTTTAAAAGAGTTTTATTGAAATTTCACAATATGCATACAGTGGTGTCAATGAAATCACATTACATTGCGAATTTGGCAAACAACACAATTTAACAAACAACACAATATATGTCAGCATAACATGATAAAGCAGCTTTCCAGAAGTACATCACTTTCCAGTTAAATCAGTTCAAGCATTCAGTTTTATATTTCCAGGCTAATCTACCTTATACCTACACCCATTGCAATATACTCAGATGCCATGTCCTCACTAGCTTAGTGTCTCAATCCAGGGAGCGGCGGAGGCCGGACCAGCCGTGTTCGTGTACAGCCCACTTTTGTCAAATCCCAGTATAGTGTGATATCTAAAAATATCTCTTTTCTCTGGGTTTTAAAATACCCATATTCCTCTAGTTGTAGGGTGTCTTCTACATGTTTCAGCCAATCCTGCACCGTAGGTGGTACTGGGGTTTTCCACCTACTGGCTATCAAAGATCTAGCTGAGTTTAAGGAGAACTGTATTACTCTCTGTCTGATTTGACATATTTTATTGGGGAGTGCATTCAGTAAAGCTATCTCAGGGGTCAGTTTAAATGTGTCTCCTACTAAGTGTTGCAAGAAGAGTTCTATTTCCTGCCAGAGTGGTTTAATGATGGGGCAGTTCCACCACATGTGTGACATGGAGCCTTTCTGTTTACACCCTCTCCAACACAGGTCGGATGAGTGTGGGTATATACTTTTAAGGCGCGACGGTGTCAGGTACCACCTGGATAATAACTTGTAATTGAGTTCTAGCATTTTTGTCGAGGTAGAGGATCTCTTAACAAGGGCATAAATTCTGTTCCACTCTTTGTCATCTAATTCAATGTTTAGGTCTAACTGCCATTTGTTGGTGTATGACGGTCGTGTAGCCCTATCATCTGCCAATAGCATGGATTTTGCCAGTGATAATGTATGTCTAAGAGGGCCCTGTGAGCTACATACATTCTCGAAATGGGTCAAAGGTCGTGTCCAGTAAGGTTTGTGTTTGGACGTCTCAAAAAGGTGTTGTAGCTGTTTATACTTCAGCCAGTTCGTAAAAGCCCCATTTAGTATGTCCCCTAAATCTTGTCTATCTTTCACCCTCTGTCTATTCAGTACCAGGTGGATGGGTACAGTATAGCCAATCTCTGCGGGAATTCTTTTTACCAGCCCATATTCCATACCGCCCATAAACTCTGCGTTCGGGGACACCGGGGTTAAGGGTGACCTCAATGTGGAAATATATGGGCATACCCTTAGAATCTCATCCCAAATCGTGAACACAGAGATATAGAATTTAAAAGAGCTAGCAGCTTCAGGTCTGTGTGATTTGGATATGGCTCCTTTTATATATGCATGCAACTTGTGACAGGGATAAGAATAATCTGTGCCAATTTACCAGTCCTGCTCTCATGCTCACAATTGGTTGTACAAGAGCAGAGCAGGCTGCACAAGCACTTGCTTGTGTTTTATTAAGTGTGGGTAGTGATTGCTGTCATGCTAGACCTGAATGTGCGTTAGAAATTAAATTATTATATAGGAGGAGGGAAGAATGGGGGGTGAAGGAAGAAAGAAAAAGGTAGGTTGTATGGAATCTATAATGCTCTGAGAATTTTGTGTTTAATCCTGGAGGCAAGAGGAACCCAGTGAAGGGATTGGCAGAGAGGTGCAGTAGATGAAGAGCGACGTGTAAGGAAGATGAGCCTGGCAGAGGCATTCATTATGGATTGCAAAGGAGCTATGCAGCAGCTAGAAAGACCATAGAGGACATAATTGTAGTAGTTAAGGCGGGAAAGGATGAGAGAGTGGATTAAAATCTTAGTTGTGTCTTGTGTAAGGAAATGTCTAATTTTAGAGATTTTTTAAGGTGCAAGCGGCAGGATTTAGCCAAGGACTGAATTTGAGGAGTGAAAGAAAGATCTGAGTCAAATGGGACCCCAAGACATCGGGAATGCAGGGTAGCGGTAATGATGGAGTTGTCCGCAGTTATAGAGAGATTAGGGGTGGAGATTTTGGAAGAAGGGGGGAAAATAAGGATCTCAGTTTTGGAGAGATTTAGCTTAAGGTAGTGAGAAAGTTAGTGACACGGGTTAGCAAGGAAGCAGATAGGTCTGGTGCAGAGAAGTAGATTTGGATGTCGTCGGCATACAAATGATATTGGAACCCATGGGACTTTATTAGGGAACCTAATGACGAGATGTAGATTGAGAAGAGAAGGGGGCCAAGGACAGAGCCTTGCGGTACCCCAACAGAAAGTAGTGACAGGGCAGAGGAAGCCACAGAAAGGCTACACTAAAGGTACGGTTAGACATGTAGGAAGAGAACCACGAGAGGGCTGTGTCACAAATGCCAAAGAATTGGAGGGTTTGGAGCAAAAGAGGGTGGTCAACAGTATTGAAGGCTGCAGACAGATCAAGGAGGATAAGCAGAGAGAAGTGGCCTTTTGATTTTGCTGTAAGTAGGTTGTTGGTAACCTTAACGATTGCTGTCTCTGTGGAGTGATGGGGATGAAATCCAGATTTCAGTGGGTCAAGGAGGGAGTTTAATATAAGGAAATGGGATAGGTGTGCATATACTAGCTTTTCAAGAAGCTTTGAGGGACGAGTGAGTAGGGAAATAGGGCGGTATTTGGATGGGGATGTTGGATCGAGAGAAGGTTTTTTGAGGATAGATGTGACCAGTGAATGTTTCAGAGATGAGGGAAATATACCGGTGCTGAGGGAGAGGTTGAAAATGTGTGTGAGTATAGGGGTAAGGGTAGAAGAGAGGGAAGGGAGTAGCTGTGAGGGGATAGGGTCAAGGGGACAGGTACTGAGGTGAGAGCAAAGTATAAGTGCAGAAACTTCTTTCTCAGTAACAGGGGAGAAATAGCTAAATTTATGGTTATGTGGGTTGTGGTCGAATTTGTTATTAAAGTGGCTTGCAAAATCTTGAGCTAACAGAGAAGTTGTATTAGGAGGTGGGAGTAAACAGAGAAGAGTATTGATAGTGGAGAACAGACGCTTTGGGTTGGAAGAAAGAGTAGAGAACTAATGTTGCTTATAAAGATTAAGAGCAGTATAGTAGGAGTTCAAGATGAACTTGTAGTGAAGAAAGTCAGCTTTTCTCCAGTGCCGCTCAGCAGTATGGGAGCATCTGTGTAGGTACTGTGTCAGAGGAGTATGCCAGGGCTGAGGATGAGTGTGTGATTTTCGAGCTATGGTAAGAGGGGCCAGATTGTCAAGGACCAATGTAAGGTTGGAATTATAGTGGCAGATAGATTGGTCAGGGCAGGAAAGGGAGGAGATGGATGAGAGGTTTGAAGGAATTAGCAAGCTGTTGCTGTATAGTCTATAGATCCTATGGGGAAACTATAAGGATAATCCTCTTGCTCATTATTATATGTTGGGAAAACTTGGAAGGTTATAGGTGGGAGTTAAAAACAATGGTCAGGAAAAACCTTACAGTGGTAAACATGTGAAACTGAGAGTAGTCAAACCTTTTTGCTTACTCAAGCATGAAGAGGACTGGTAAATGTAGGGATGGAGATACCCAACCCAGAGTTCTGGGAGGCATTTCTATCCCAGTGGTAAGGGGAACTGTACCCACTAGTACTGAGGAGACCAGATGTTCCTAAGTCCTGAATTTGAGAAGTGTGTATCACATTTTTTTTTTACCTGAATTTGGTCAGTCTGTCCCTAATTGTTTAAAGAGCTTGTGTTGCATATAATAGTTTAAATTCCCAGTGACAGCTTCACTTGCTCTGTTTCTTCTAGTGGATGGCTGACATGAAGCCGGTGGAGCAAGGTGACACAGATGGGGCAGTCCCTACTGCTTCATAATAGTGACCAATGCCTGTGTCTGCTGCTGCTATACAGAGAGCATCTGTTCTAGGCCCTGTGTGTGTAGAGCTGAGATTGTTTTATATATTTATATATATATTTAGTGTATAATACTGGCTTTATCATTTGTTATATATGTATATGCAAATTTGTTATCTGGCTCATAAAGTTGTCTATGTAGCTCCTCAATATCCTTACTGCATCCTATATGTCATACATAATTTTCAAGTCATGCAGAGCAGGAAGTATGGCAATCTGTGTCCAAAGTAACCATAAACATGAGTAAGAGAGATAAACTAAGTATGTGTTAATATCTTGATCATTTAACTTAATATGTAGGTACACTTACAGTGCTGGTTACAGATGCAAATGACAAACAATGATAACTGGAACCAATTAAAAAACTCAGCTTGGTGTGTACACTCTGGGCTAGATTACAAGTGGAACGCTGATTTACTGTATGCTCACAAACGGGCAAATTTGCCTGTTTGTGGGCACGCGATTAAATAACTAGCCATTACAAGTGGCTTCTTATTGTTACCGCGAGCTTGCGGTAGCAATTAGCACTTAGAAAATTAACCAGAGATCATATCTCTGGTTAATTTTATAAATGTCCACCAAAATCCCACAAAATCAATTGTGATATACTTTATTACAAAATAAAAATAGTAGCATCTTTTTTTTAATAAAATTATTGCTAAAAGCAGATATTGAACATGAGCTTGCGTTCACATTGCTATCAACATGTAATACCAGCGCACATTAGTGTGCGCTGGTATTACTCAGTGGCTCAAAAATATCACTTTCATGAAAGCGATAATTAACGCTCCACCTGTAATCTGTCCCTCTCAAGGCAAAGTTAGTGACTAAGGTAAAATTGTGTTGAGGTTTTTTAAGATTCTTCTGATAATGAAAGACCTCCTTAGGAATATTCACAGCACCTCTTCTTTATTTTAAAATAAGGTTAACAACAGCTTTATCTTAGCAATAGTTTTTATTATTGGCTTTCATTGTAGGTAAACTATTTTTACGTGCTTATATAAATAGAACATTTTCGACCATTATTTTAACAACTTATCAACATTTATTATGTGTCCTGAACTTGGGTCTTAGGTTTCCTGAATTAGGATATTGGAAAACTGGTCACTTTACCAGTACTGACAGGTTCTATAATAGTTTAAGATCAATAATTACTATATGAAGATATGAAATAATGTTTAAAACTATCACCTAGATTTAGAGTTCTGCGTTAGCCGTCAAAACCAGCGTTAAGGGGTCCTAACACTGGTTTTGGCCGCCCGCTGGTATTTAGAGTCAGTCAGGAAAGGGTCTAACAGTCACTTTCCAGCTGCGACTTTTCAATACCGCAGATCTCCTTACGCCAATTGCGTATCCTATCTTTACAATGGGATCTTCCTAACGCCGGTATTTAGAGTCTTGGCTGAAGTGAGCGTTAGAACTCTAACGACAAGACTCCAGCCGCAGAAAAAAGTCAGGAGTTAAGAGCTTTATGGGCTAACGCCGGTTTATAAAGCTCTTAACTACTGTGCTCTAAAGTACACTAACACCCATAAACTACCTATGCACCCCTAAACCGAGGTCCCCCCCACATCGCCGCCACTATAATAAAAAATTTTAACCCCTAACCTGCCGACCGCACACTGCCGCCACCTACATTATCCCTATGTACCCCATTCTGCTGCCCCTAATATCGCCGACACCTACATAATATTTATTAACCGCTAATCTGCCCCCCCAACGTCGCCGCTACCTTACCTACACTTATTAACCCCTAATCTGCCGACTGGACCTCGCCGCTACTATAATAAATGTATTAACCCCTAAAGCTAAGTCTAACCCTAACACTAACACCCCCCTAAGTTAAATATAAATTAACTCTTATTAAATAAATTATTCCTATTTAAAGCTAAATACTTACCTGTAAAATAAACCCTAATATAGCTACAATATAACGAATAATTACATTGTAGCTATTTTAGGATTTATATTTATTTTACAGGCAACTTTGTATTTATTTTAACTAGGTACAATAGCTATTAAATAGTTATTAACTATTTAATAGCTACCTAGTTAAAATAATTACAAAATTACCTGTAAAATAAATCCTAACCTAAGTTACAATTAAACCTAACACTACACTATCAATAAATAAATTAACTAAACTACCTACAATTACCTACAATTAAATCAACTAAACTAAATTACAAAAAAAACCAACACTAAATTACAAAAAATAAAAAAAGAATACAAGAATTTTAAACTAATTACACCTACTCTAAGCCCCCTAAAAAAATAACAAAGCCCCCCAAAATAAAAATGCCCTACCCTATTCTAAAATAAAAAGTTACCAGCTCTATTACCTTACCAGCCCTTAAAAGGGCCTTTTGCGGGGCATGCCCCAAAGAAAACAGCTCTTTTGCCTGTAAAAAAAACATACAATACCCCCCCCCCCAACATTACAACCCACCACCCACATACCCCTAATCTAACCCACCCAAACCCCCCTTAAAAAACCTAACACTAAGCCCCTGAAGATCTTCTGACCTTATCTTCACCCAGCCGGGTATCACTGATCCGTCCAGAAGAGGGTCCGAAGTCTTTATTCTATCCGGGAAGAAGAGGACATCCGGACCGGCAGACATCTTCATCCAGGCGGCATCTTCTATCTTCTTCCATCCGGAAGCGGGACCATCTTGAAGCAGCCGACGCGGAGCCATCCTTCTTCACCGACGTCCTAAGTCTGAATGAAGGTCCCTTTAAATGACGTCATCCAAGATGGCGTCCCTCGAATTCCAATTGGCTGATAGGATTCTATCAGCCAAATCGGAATTAAGGTAGGAAAAATCTGATTGGCTGATCGGAACAGCCAATAGAATGCAAGCTCAATCTGATTGGCTGATTGGATCAGCCAATCGGATTGAACTTGAATCTGATTGGCTGATTCAATCAGCCAATCAGATTTTTCCTACCTTAATTCCGATTGGCTGATAGAATCCTATCAGCCAATCGGAATTCGAGGGACGCCATCTTGGATGACATCATTTAAAGGAACCTTCATTCGGACTTAGGACGTCGGTGAAGAAGGATGGCTCCGCGTCGGCTGCTTCAAGATGGTCCCGATCCGCGCCGGATGGAAGAAGATAGAAGATGCCGCCTGGATGAAGAAGTCTGCTGGTCCGGATGTCCTCCTGCCCAGATAGGATGAAGACTTCGGACCCTCTGGATGAGCTCTTCTGCCCGGATAGGATGAAGACTTCGGACCCTCTTCTGGACGGATCGATGATACCCGGCTGGGTGAGTTAAGGTAGGAAGATATTCAGGGGCTTAGTGTTAGGTTTTTTAAGGGGGGTTTGGGTGGGTTAGATTAGGGGTATGTGGGTGGTGAGTTGTAATGTTGGGGGGGGTATTGTATGGTTTTTTTACAGGCAAAAGAGCTGTTTTCTTTGGGGCATGCCCCGCAAAAGGCCCTTTTAAGGGCTGGTAAGGTAATAGAGCTGGTAACTTTTTATTTTTATTTCTTGCCAGCTCAGCTAGGGGTACCAACTCAGACCAGTTGGTATGGCGAGCATTGACAAAGGCTTTAAGGTAAGCTTCAAGATCCTGGTTTTACTCTCTCAGTTAGTCCATTGGTCTGAGGATGAGGATGGTATCCAGAAGACAAGGAAACAGTGGTTCCAATCAGCTTACAAAAGGCTCTCTAAAAGGTGGAGAGGAACTGTGGACAATATTCACAGGAATGCCATGAAGTCGTACCACATGCAAGAGAAAAAGAAACGATGATTCTTGGGCAGAAGCCAGTCTGGAAAAGCGATACACCACAACCCAGATAACTGTATGGTGGTCAGAAGGAGGAAGGTCCACAATGAAATCCATTGTTATGTGTGTCCATGGTTGTTTGGGAATGGACAATGGCTGGAGCAAGCCAGGAGGTAAGGATCAGGGAGTTTTGTTGGCAGCACAAGTTGTGCAGGCTTTCACAAAATCCTGAGCATCAGACTTCATAGTAGGCCACCATACATGTTGGGAAAGAGGCTTAAAAGTCCTAGTCAAACAAGGATGTCATGAGAGTTTACTATCATAAGCCCAGGATAGCACAGGGGGGCATAGGTTCAGAGGTACAAAGAGGATATCCGAGGCCATGGGGGCTCCAGGAGGTTTACTGGACTGGGCACATTGCAATCCTTGCAGAAGGGTAGTATTTAGTTGAGCAACCACACAGTAGGGTGGTATGTTGTGTTCAATAGGAGCTTCAGAGGAGTCACTTGAGTGAGGGAACTGATGGGAAAGGACGTCCGCCTTCTTGTTCTTGGTCCCGGAAAGATAAGAGACCACAAAGTTAAAACGGGAAAAGAACAAGGCCCACCTGGCCTGTCGAAGATTGAGTCGATGAGCAGTCTCTAGGTAAGTCAGATTCTTGTGGTCGGTGAGAATCTGAATCTGATTGGCGGTGCCCTCTAACCAATGACACCATTCAGTCAAAGCCATCTTAATGGCTAAGAGGTCACGATTACCCACATCATAATTCCTCTCAGCAGGAGTAAAGCATTTAGAGAAAAAGGCTACAGGGTGTGACTTGGAAGTCAAAGGATCCCTTTGGGTTAGAACTGCTCCAGCCCCTATCTCGGAGGCATCAACCTCTAAAGTGAACTGTAGGTCAGGATCAGGATGGCAGAGCACAGGAGAAGAACAGAAAGCCTTTTTCAGACATGTGAAGTCATTTATGGCTTCAGGAGGCCAATGTTTACAGTCTTTGTTCTGTTTTGTCAATTCAGTGAGAGGAGCGACTGTTTGAGAAAAGGTCTTTATAAACTTGCGGTAATAATTGGAGAACCCCAGGAACCTCTGTAATTCCTTTAAAGAAGTAGGTTGAGGCCATTCTAGAACTGCGGTAGGTTTAGCAGGATCCATGGCAAAACCTTCCTTCGAGATGACATAACCAAGGAATTGGATCTGAACTTGATCAAACTCACATTTTTCTAGCTTGGCTACTAATGAATTGTCTCTGAGACGTAGAAGAACCTGTCTTATGTGTTTATAATGCTCCTCTAAAGTGGTAGAGAAAACAAGGATGTCATCCAGATAGACGATGTCAGTGTGGTTGAGAAGGTCACGGAAGACATCGTTGACAAATGCCTGGAAGACATTACAAGATATTCGTAATGCCCAGATCTTGTGTTGAAGGCGGTCTTCCATTCGTGGCCTGGAAAGATACGAATCAGATTGTATGCCCCACGTAAATCCAGCTTGGTGAAGAAGCAAGCTTCCTGGAGTGAGTCATACAGTTCGGTAATCAAAGGAATGGGATAGCGATTCTTGATAGTTATGTTGTTCAAGGCCCTGTAGTCAATGCAGGGTCTGAGCCCACCATCCTTCTTACTGACGAAAAAGAAGCCTGCCGCAGCAGGAGAGGAGGAAGGGCGAATAAACCTTTAGCTTGGTTCTCTTAGATGTACTCCTCCATGGATTTGGTTTCAGCTTTGGTGACTGGATAAGTCCTCCCTTTAGGAAGTGGGGCTCTGGGAAAGAGGTCAATCTTGCAGACATAAGGATGGTGGGGTGGCAGCATGTTGGCTGCTTTTTTCTCAAACACATCTGCAAAGTCCACATACGTATACTGCAGGAAGGTTTTGAGGAGTCCTGAACCAAGGGGGGTGCCATCCAGAGTAGTTATTTTGAGACAATGTCTTTTATGCAGAAGAGGCAAGCCAGTTTGGATCATAAAACGGTGATCCAGAAAGTTTCCAGCTGCCCCTGAATCGATGAAGACTTGAGTGCGGACTGTATTCTGAAGGAAGGTAAGGGTTACAGGTACCAGAATCTGAGTGGAATGAGGGAATTTAGTAGTGATCATGCTTAGAGGTACCCCAGTGTTATCCCCTAAACATTGGCTTTTCCCGATTGAATGTCACAGTCCTTTAGTTGGTGGGTGTTAGACCCACAATAAAAGCATAGTCTCAATCTCCTTCTTCTCTGTCTTTCAGATTCTGAAGGTTTGAAGGAGGAAAGATCCATGGATTCCTCCACTGGGGTAACTGGAGCTGTTAAAGGGGTAGAGGATACTGCTGAAGCCGGACGCATAGGAGGATGGGAAGGAAGGAGCCTCCTGGTTCTGTCTCTTTCGGCTTGTTTCTCCTGGAAGTGAGAGTCCAGACTTATACAAAGTGATATAAAGTCATCCAAAGAAGAAGGAATGTCACGATAAGTGAGTTCATCTTTGATGCGTTCATGCAGACCCCTCCTAAAGGCTGCCTTGAGAGCACTGCCATTCCAAGTGGTTTCAAGTGCCAAGGTGCGAAACTCGATGGCAAATTGTGCCACAGTTCTATTGCCCTGGCAGAGGTCCAGGAGAGAAAATTCTGCAGCAGAGGAACGACCAGAAGTCCCAAAGACAGAAGATAATGCAGAAATGAAATCAGCATCATGCAGGAGTGGAGTGTTCTGTTTCAAAAGGGGAGAGACCCAGGCTAGGGCCTTGTCTTTCAGTAAGGAAATGATAAAGGTAACCCTTGACTGGTGAGACTAAAAGGTGTGAGGATCATTGCAGATGTGCAGCCTTCATTGGTTAAGAAAACCCCTGCAATCCATAGTACCTTCATACTTGTCAGGCAATGGTATCTGGGAGGAAGAAGCCGTAGTACTAGGAGTAGGGACTGGCGGTACAACAACAGGAGCGGTATTCCTTGCTGTAACTAGTAAGGAGAGTTTAGCGGTAATAGCCTCTAGCTTGGAATCCATATTCTGCAACTGTGTGGTATGGGTTCCCAACATCTGTCCCTGTAGATAAACTGCTTGTGCCACCTGATCTGGCTCCATGGCCCAAGTATAATGTAATGTTCGTGGGATACTCCTCTATCAGACCGAACTTGGCCAGTAGTCTTGTTATCCCGGCGTTGAGCCGGAATGATAGGGAATATCCCAGAGCAGAGAAGGTTTGCAAGATGAGATAAGTGGCACTTACCACAAGCAGGACAGCCCTTGGCGGCAACAGACAGGAAACCTGAGAAAGGTAGTTCAGGGGTAAACCACTAGGATGGTCAGGAAGGCAGGAATAGGCAACAGTAAGGCAGTCCAGAGGTAAACCACTAGGAAGGTCAGGTAGGCAGGGATCGGCAACAGTAAGGCAGTCCAGAGGTAAACCACTAGGATGGTTAGGCAGGCAGGGTTTGGCAACAGTAAATCAATCCAGCAGTTAAGAGTTAAACAGGCAGAGTGGTCAGACAGGCAAGGTTCAGCAACAATATAACAGTCCAGCAGTTAAGGGTTAAACAGGCAGAGTGGTCAGACAAGCAAGGTTCAGCAGCAGTATATCAATCCAGCAGTTTAAGGTTTAAACAGGCATTGTGGTCAGGCAGGCAAGGTTCAGAAACAATATAACAGTCCAGCATACAAATAAGCACAACCCAGGAGAACAGTAAGTAACACCTATACTTGGGCAGTCATAGGTATGACTGAGTTACTTACATAGGTGCAGGATTCACGCCACAGGAGATCCTAACCGGCGTCTGAGGGAGAAAGAGTGCAGCGATGACGTCACTGCCACATGCAGAGAGGAGCCGACTCCCCCCTAGGCAACGAGCATACAGGTCGCGCCACGTCCCTAGCAACGGCTAGAGTGGCACGGCACAACAGTTCAAAAGGTGGATTCTGCAAAACCTTTAACACCAGGAAAGGATTCTATGGATGAGAAAAAGGCTTGATAACAGGTTAATATGAAACAGAGCCTGTACAAAACTATGAACATTGGGAAAATTAGCAATATTTTTGTGGAACAAAACTGAAAAAGCAGAAAACTGTCCATTTAGAGAACTGGCAGATAGATCCCTATCTAGACCATCCTGCAAAAAACAGCAGCATTCTAGAAATTCTGAAAGAATTCCAGGAAAACCCCTGATTTAAACACCATTTAATAAAAACCCTTCCAGATCTTGTGATAGATTTTCTTAGTTACAGGCTTACGAGCCTGAATCAGGGTTTTAATCACAGAAACAGACAAACCCCTATGTCTAAGGACTAAGTGATCAATTTCCATTGATCAAGTTCAGAGACTTGAGATCCGGATGGAAAAAAAACGGACCTTGAGAAAAGAGGTCTGACCACCGAAGAAGAGGCCAAGGAGGCCTATAACAATCACAAAGATAAACTTTTTTTTCTCTTTCAAGAGGGACCATGATTAAAAAAGCTTGAATAACCCCTTAATAATCCTATTACACAAACTGAAATTTTAGAGGTCATCAAAAACCTCTCCACAAATAAGACCCCTGGGCCGGACAGATATACTAACTATTATTATAAAAAATATAAAAATCTATTAATCCCTTACCTCTTAACCATGTTTAATGCAATTACAGATAATCACCCCTTTACTGATACAGTCTTAGAAGCTCACATAGTGGTCTTACCAAAACCTGGCAAACCTCCTGACAAAGTAGAGAATTTTAGGCCGATTTCACTGCTTAATTCAGATCTTAAAATATATAGATCCTTGCCAACAGATTAAGCTCAGTGCTCCCCTTCTTATCAACAATGATCAAGTTGGCGAGAGATAACACAATTCGGGCCTTTCACCTCATAAACCATGCCAAATCACAAAATATCCCAACACTGGTAGTATCTATGGATCTACGGATATGGAAAAAGTGTTTGACCGCATCTGTTGGCACTTTTTAAGGACGACATTTATCTCCAAAATAATGACACTATACATGTCCCCCTCCGCAAAAATTAGAGAAAATGGAATATTGTCTAAAACATTTCAAATATCAAATGGTACCAGACAGGGATGTCCTCTATCCCTGTGTGGTAGAGACATTGGTCTCTACAATAAGATAAAAAAATACCATACCAGGCATTCAAATTCAGGGCACCACACATAAATCACTTCTCTATGCGGACAATGTTCTCTTCTTTTTGGCAAAGACACGTTCATCTATTCCACCATTACTGTCTGAATTTGATAGTTTTTACCTAGTTTCTAATTTTCTTATTAATAAAAATAAATCAGAGATTTTAGTTCTAAACTGTTCTGAATGTCTTCGTAACCACATTACTAATATTTGCCCATTTCTACACTCTTCAAAACTAAAGTATCTAGGGACTACCTACATAAAAAGAAATGTTTGCTGCTAATTGTATGCCCTTACAACAGACTCTAATAGTGGACCAATCATCATGGAGATCAAAGGATATATCTTGGTTAGGTAAGATTAATGTCCCATGGGTGTACAGAAGCTTACACATTCTAGTCGATCAGGATCAAAATAACACAAAGTGCAATGTGTCACGCCATGCCGCTCTAGCCATTGCTAGGGGCGCGGCGTCTCCTTCCCTGCTTGTTGCCAGGGGCTGCGTCGGATCCAGATGCGTGCGGCGCTGACGTCATCGCTGCACGCTCCTCTCTCTCAGATACCGGTCTGGATTCCTGTGGCGCAAATCCTGCACCTATGTAAGTCCCTCAAGAGCAATCTATCACCCAAGTATAGGTGTTACTTTGTGTGCTCCTGGGTGTGATAGACCTTTACTACAGTATTGCCTTAATGTGTTTGAACCCTGCCTATCTGACTACTCTGCCTGTTATACCCCTGAATTGCTGGATTGATAAACTGTTGCTGAACCCTGTCTGTCTGACTACTCTGCCTGTTTAACCCCTAATTTGCTGGATTGATATACTGCTGCTGAACCCTGCCTGTCTGACTACTCTGCTTATTTACCCCTGTTGTTCTGGATTGGCTCTTCTAGTAGTGTGCCCTTGGACTGCTCTACTGTTGTCAAATCCTGCCTGCCTGACCATTCTAGTGGTGTGCCCTTGGACTGCTTTGCTGTTGCCAAACACTGCCAGCCTGACCGTTCTAGCGTTTTGTCCTTGGACTGCTCTGCCGTTGCCACTGGGGACTGTCCTGCCTGTGGTGAGTGCCGCCTTCCTCATCCTTCTAACTTTCTCTGCTCTGGGATATTCCCTATCATTCTGGCTCGATGCCGGGATAACAAGACTACTGGCCGAGTTTGATCTGATAGAGGAGTATCCCACGAGCATTACACAATGTTAGCTTTTACTGCCCTTTTGTATTGTGTGTCATTGTATGGGCTTGATCTTATGCAACAATAGAAGCTTGAATAAAAGTTATGTTTTATATATACAGCTCCTCGGACTCACATTATATGTAGCCAAGATTAATACCAAAAATATGAACATTCTTCCTTGTTTTTTGTACCTTCTCCAGCCACCTATCCCGCTTCCTTCGTATTTTCTACCAGCTCTTCAGAACAGGTTATTTGAGTTTATCTGGTATAGACGCAGAGCCAGAATTAATCAAACGATCACGTGTATGCCGTAAGAAGCGGAAGCCTTAGGGTTCCAAACCTTATTAAATACAGACAAGCTGTATTCTTACAACGGATTATAGATTGGTTTGTCAACTATAAACACAAGGTGTGGGAAGCTCTGGAACCTGCTATTTCTAAAAAACACTTTTAGGTTCTTTATGTTGGCAAAACAATTTAATTCTACCACAAAACATCCAACAAAACATAATCATAATGGAAACCTTTAGGGTATGAGAAGGAATTTTGATAAACTTCAAACACCTCTACTCAAGGTTTTTACCTTTGACGCCCTTATCTGACAACACTGACTTTTTAGCTGCTATGAACCTTAATGTTACACAGAAACTGATACACAACCGTAGCTTTACAAAGGGACAGGAGTCCTGAAATGTTGCTTGTCTAATAATGGTTTGCTTGTTCAAGTGTGCCATCTTCATCTACTTTGTTCTTATATACTTTGGACAATAATTTGGCCCACATGGGAACCTATTGTGAATGCAACCTCTACTGTGCTGGAGGTTATCTTGCCGGTAGAACCCAGCCTTTGGCTGTTCAATATTATCCCTAACAAACTACCAACACTGCTAAACAACAGAAATTAGTATATGAAAATATATCAAGTGCATTACTGCAAATGACACTAAATGCATTAAATACACTGCAATAAAATACAAACCTATTTGTATAAACATACAGTAAGTGAAAGCAATATAATGCTATCACTCTCTAGTCTATAAGCATTTCTATTAAAAAAAAAGTATAGTATATATTTGTGTTTATGCTACTTAATTTTAGGGATAGCTGCCAAGCAATTTTGTTACAACCTTACACACACTGGTTTTATATTCAGGGGTAAAAAACATAAAAGCCCCCTTAGTATCACACAGGACAAAATCCCTTATAGGAAGTAGTAGATTAGAGCAAATTGCATGTAAAATTTGAGGTACACAGCATTGACAAAGTTCAAAAGCCTGGCACTGGAACAGATTTGCATAGTACAAACAACAGTAGGGACAGTTCCTGTTCTATAATACAGTGTGAAAACAGTGTACAATGAAACCAGATATACACAGATAAATAACAAGTAGAGAGCTCTCTACATAAAACAACCCACAAACCCTCTGAAACTCTTTATAGCTTAGTGTTTATACACTAAAAACTTCAGACTGCAGACTAAAAATATGCTAAATAAACCCCCCTGGCAGCTCTTTGCATGAGTACTTACCCCCTCTAGCAACTACATTCACAATTAGATGCATCAAACTGAAAGAATTACCAAGATCCTGATCACTGCACTGCTTATCTATACAAGAGAAGACCTAAGAGATTTTGAAAAAAAAGAGAAATGGGGGGGAGCAGAGCTAACAGCAAGGTCAAAAGTAAAAATGGCAAACAACAAACAAAATTTATGCTTACCTGATAAATATATTTATTTCCAGGCATGGAGAGTCCACAAATCATTCTAATTACTAGTGTGATATTCACTCCTGGCCAGCAGGAGCAGGCAAAGAGCACCCCAGCAGAGCTGTTAAGTATCACTTCCCTTACCCATAACCCCCAGTCATTCGGCCAAAGGAAAATGGAAAAAGAAGATGACACAAGGGTATAGAGGTGCCTGAGGTTTATACAAAAAAACTGTTGCTTGAACATAAATAAGGGTGTGTCGTGACTCTCCATGCCTGGAAATAAATACATTTTTCAGGTAAGCATAAATTTTGTTTTCTTTCCTAAGGCATGGAGAGTCCACAAATCAGTCTAATTACTAGTGGGAACTAATATCCAAGCTAGAGGACACAGAATGAAAGGGAGGGAGAACAAGACAGGCGGGCCTAAACTGAAGGCACCACCACTTGAAGAACTTTTCTCCCAAAAGAAGCCTCAGCCAAGGCAAAAGTATCAAATTTATAGAATTGGGAGACAGTATGTATGGAGCACCATGTGGTCGCCTTGCAAAATTGCTCCACCGAAGCTTCTTTTTTGAAAGCCCAGAAAGATGAAACAGCTCTAGTGGAATGAGCCGCAACTCTCTCACAAGGCTGCTGTCTAGCCGTCTCATAGGCTAAACGGATAACACTTCTCAACCAACCAGTGAGAGAGTGGTAGAAGTGGCTTTCTGACCCCTACGCTTACCAGAGAAAACAACGAACTGGACAGAAGTCTGCTGAAAATCTTTAGTTGCTTTAAGGTAAAATTTTAGAGCATGCACAACATCTAAGTTATGCAAAAGATGTTCATTTTGTGAAGAAGGATTAGGACAAAAAGAAGGAACAACAATTTCCAGATTAATATTGTGATCCGCCACTACCTTAGGGAGAAACCCCAGCTTAGTACATAGGACTGCCTTATCAGCATGAAAAATAAGGTAAGGGGAATCACACTGCAAAAACAAAAGTTCGGAAACTCTGTGAGCAGAAGAAATACCAATAAGAAACAAGACCTTCCAAGATAGTAACATAATATCAACAGAATGCATTGGCTCAAACGGAGCCTGCTGCAAAACTTTAAGAACCAGATTAAGGCTCCAAGGAGGAGCAACAGGTTTAAACACAGGCCTGATTCTGACCAAGGCCTGAACAAAAGACTGAATGTCTGGCAGATCTGTCAAACGTTTATGCAAAAGAATAGACAGTGCAGAAATCTGACCCTTCAGAGTACTGACTGACAAACCTTACTCCAGGCCCTCCTGAAGTAAAGCCAAAATTTGAGGAACCCTCAATACCTTATGGTAAATTCTGTGAGTAACCGGTTTACGAGCCTGAAGCATAGTATCTATGAATTTCTCAGAGAAGACACATATAGCCAAAACTAGACGTTTAATCTCCAAGCAGTCAGCTTCAGAGAATCCAGATTTGGATGAAGGAATGACCCTAAAGTAGAAGGTCCTTCCTCAAAGGCGAAAGAGATGACATTGTCACCAGATCCGCCATGCAGGAGCTTTTAGAATCACAGACACTCTCTCCTGCTTGATGCGAGCTATATACTCGTGGAAGGAGAGCAAACGGAGGAAACAGGTATGCTAGACTGAAGTTCCATGGAACCGCCAGAGCATCTATCAGAACAGCTTGAGGATCTCTTGATCTTGAACCGTACTTTGGAAGCTTGGCATTTTGACGAGATGCCATCAAATCCAACTCTGGAATCCCCCACCTGAGAGTTATCATTGTGAAAACCTCTGGGTGGAGAGCCCACTTTCCCGGATGAAAGTTCTGCCAGCTCAGAAAATCTGCCTCCCAGTTGTCCACAGTAAAACAAGGAGGTGCGGACAGTCCGTATAAAATAATAAATCTTTAATTCCGAAACAGGTTAAAAAAACTGGAACAAGCACAAATGAAGGCAGAGAAGGTGTTACACCTAAACTGGCTTACGCGTTTCGGCGTTAGCCGTAGTAATAGCCATAGGTGTTGTCCACCCCTGGAATGTGGATGCAGAGAGATGACAATTGCGAGACTCCGCCCACTGGAGAATGCGAGTCACCTCCTTCATTGCCAAGGAACTTCGAGTTCCTCCCTGGTGGTTGATGTAAGCCACGAGGTGATGTTGTCCGACTAGAATCTGATACATCGGACCAAAGCTAGTTGAGGCCAGGCTATCAAGGCATTGAAGATTGCTCTCAACTCCAAGATGTTTATTGGAAGAGAAGACTCCTCTGGAGTCCACAGGCCCTGTGCCTTTAAAGAACCCTAAACTGCTCCCCAGCCCAACAGGCTGGCATCCGTGGTCACAATCACCCAAGAAGGCCTCAGGAAGCATGTGCCCTGAAACAGATGGTTCTGTGAAATCCACCATGAGAGAAAGACTCTGGAGTCCAGATCTATCCTCTGTTATAGATCTAGGTGGTCCCAGTTCCATTGACTGAGCATGCATAGTTGCAGAGGTCTCAGATGGAACCGAGCAAAAAAATGATGTCCATGGAGGCAACCATCAGACCCATCACCTCCATGCATTGAGCCACTGATGGACGAATAGCAGAATGGAGAGAAAGGCAAGAAGCATGAAGTATTGATTTTCTGACGTCCGTCAGAAAAATCTTCATAGACAGGGAATCTATAATTGTTTCTAAGAAACACACCCTTGTATCACAACAAGGGAACAAGGGAACTCTTTCCCAAATTCACTAGGAACGTAGAATAGACAACAACATCTCTGTATGAGATTTTGCTAGATGAAAAGATGGCGCTTGAACTAAGATGTCACCCAGATAAGGCACCACAGCAATACCCTGGGACCTGACAACTGCCAGAAGAGCCCCCAGAACCTTTGTGAAAATTCTGGGAGCTGTAGCAAGGCCAAAAGGAAGGGCAACAAACTGGAAATGCTTGTCCACAAAGGCAAACCTCAGATACTGGTAGTGAAGATATGCATCCTTCAGATCTATGGTCGCCATGAATTGACCCTCTTGTACCAAAGGAAGAATGGAACGGATGGTCTCCATTTTGAAGGACGGAACACTGAGGAATTGGTTGAGACACTTCAGGTCCAGTATGGGACGGAAAGTGCCCTCCTTTTTGTGAACTACAAATAGATTTGAATAGAATCCTAGACCCTGTTCCTCTAGAGGAACTGGAACAATCACTCCCAGGGAAGATAGGTCCTTTACGCAGTTTAAAAAGGCCTCTCTCTTCATCCGGTTTGCAGATAACATTGACAGTTGGAATCTGCCCCTGGGAGGACAAGATTTGAATCCTATCTTGTAACCGTGGGACACTATGTCTATGGCCCAAGAATCTAGGACATTGTGTATCCAAGCCTGCCAAAAAAAAGAGAGTCTGCCCCCCACTTGATCCAATACAGGATTGGGGGTGGTCCCTTCATGCTGATTTAGAAGCAGCGGAAGGTTTCTTGACTTGCTTTCCTTTATTCCATGGCTGATTGGACCTCCAAGAATACATTAGCCTAGAAGCAAAATAAACATTTTTCAAAAGACCCACTTTCTTCATTAGTATTCATAACTATGAATAAATTGGTCCCCACAAGAAATTAGCTCTGCCCCAAAAAAAAACATATACTCTTTGTATAACTCTCTGAATAAAACAAAAACCAGCACCATAATACCTTAGCTCTGCTGAGGACTTACCATTTCCAGAACCCACTAGAAATCCTAGATCTCCCACAATTGTAGCTGTAGTTATTTAGGCAGGAGCTGAAAATGTGCACAGAAAACTCGCTAGGATAGCAGCATAGTAGATAGTCTTTTAGACAGAGACTAAAGACGTCCACACACCCCGCTACCAACTCTGCTATGAACTCCGAGAAGCGGAAGTGCAGAGGAACGGTCACGTGAGCACAACTAAACTAAACTGCGTCACCAACAAAAAAACGGAGCGCAATCCAAAAACTTTTACACACTAAAAACTAACTATCCCCCAATAAAGAGTAGAAAGTTACCCTCACCTGGTTTCAAACCCAGACCTCTGGGATTCCAATCCAATCACTTAACCACTCAGCCATAGCTTCAAGTGTATGATATCTCACTCAAGCCAAAGATTAATATAAAATTCTGTCAGCCTCTTTTAATGCAGTGCCCCTTTATACATCCATATTTCTGTGCAGAGAAATAAAGGAGTCCCAATAATGAAAAACCACAAGGGAATTAACCCTTAGAGTGCTGATTCCTGAGGGAAGCACTCACCTGTGGCTCCTGCTGTTTGCCAGGGAACAACTTCTAAGGTGTAACAGATACCTTCTCTTCTGCCATGGACCAGTAGAAAAAGAAAGAACAGAGTAACCAACCCTGGCTTTCCATAAAGGGGTAGCAAAAATGTTAGAAATAAAGCAAAGACCACTTCACCGCTTTCTTACTGCTAACAGCCACCATTACTCTTTATTTATTTTAAAGCAAATTTTAGCTGGATATATAAGTCTAGCCTGAATTCCTTTCTGTATTAAAGTTGTGCAGTAGGGGGACATTTCTCTGCGTCTCATTGTGGTCTCAACAGAGAAGTCTTGAAAGAGAAGGATTTTCTCCTGCTCAATCATTATTGGGCATTTTTGCCTAAACTGTCTCATAATTGTTAGCTTATCCTGGAAGTTCAAATACTTCACCATAATAGGTCTAGATTTATGTGTACCATCTTTGTCCGTTCTTGGGCTACCAAATCTATGTGCCCTTTCAACCAAAAAGGCTGTGTCAGATGTTTGTAGGCCCAACAACGTTGGAAGATCTTTAGAGGCAAATTTAATTAGGTCTTGTGGTTGTACTGATTCTGAAAGACCAACTATTTTGACATTGTTTCTACGCGAGCGATCTTCTAGTTCCACAACCTTACTTTGGAGGTTTTTAATTATCTCATTATGGGATTTAGTCGTACTTTCTTGTATACTCATCTGATCCTCAAGATCAGATACCCTTGTCTCTGCCTCTGCTAATCTTCTACAGAACTGTCTGACCTCTTATGTGAGACCTGAGATCTCAGTTTTAATTGAACTAAATTGTGGAAGCATTAAATCAGAAATTTGTTGTAACAATGTTTGAGGGACATAGTTACCAGGTAAAGTTCCCTGCAAATCCATACTCAATCAGGGCTTTTTGTCTTTTTCTGTCTAGGGGGCATGGCTGGCAATTTACCTTTAGAGTGAGTGACAAATCTTTCCATTAGGAGGAAAAAGAAAGTAAAGAAGAAAAAGTCACCAAAAATAAAATAAAATAAAGAAACAAGAAAATTACGTGTCAATTAAATCCCAACAAATTATCAGAGATTGTGCAAATGAGGTATAGGACAATACTTATGTATGTCTAGTGCAAAATGCCTTTTATTAAGGCTTGCTAGTGTGCAAAAGAAAAGATTTTTTCCTTTTTTATTTTTAAGATACAAAAAGTATTATTTGTGTCTACTAGTGTACTTCAATCTCAAGAGCTACCTTAGCTCTGTAAATGTTTACTTTAGAGGCCAAACCAAATTGCATCAGGTTACTAATATCCCAACATATGTTGGTATACAAAAAAAGAAAAGGAGAATTAGCCTCTTAACACTTTAAAGCAGGTTACAATTAAATTGACTTAAATCTATAGCCTATATGTAACTATGCTTGATCACATAGGCCTCACTAATACTAATACTAATACTACTATACTAATTATCTTATTTTTTCCAATTCTTAGACCCACTGATATTCAAATCAGTTATTCCACCTGGGACCAGACAGTCCATTAACCCTTGAACATTGTCCACATACACCAATCAGTCTATGTAAATATCCCAGTTCTGATTTTATCAGACTTCTAGGCCAACACATATGGTAGGGGCGTCCAGGTTTTAATACCGTTAAACAGGTCTTGTATATCTTGTTTGTTTTTTTTATTATTATTATTAATGTTCCCCGGATATATATACAGGGAGTGCAGAATTATTAGGCAAGTTGTATTTTTGAGGATTAATTTTATTATTGAACAACAACCATGTTCTCAATGAACCCAAAAAACTCATTAATATCAAAGCTGAATATTTTTGGAAGTAGTTTTTAGTTTGTTTTTAGTTTTAGCTATTTTAGGGGGATATCTGTGTGTGCAGGTGACTATTACTGTACATAATTATTAGGCAACTTAACAAAAAACAAATATATACCCATTTCAATTATTTATTTTTACCAGTGAAACCAATATAACATCTCAACATTCACAAATATACATTTCTGACATTCAAAAACAAAACAAAAACAAATCAGTGACCAATATAGCCACCTTTCTTTGCAAGGACACTCAAAAGCCTGCCATCCATGGATTCTGTCAGTGTTTTGATCTGTTCACCATCAACATTGCGTGCAGCAGCAACCACAGCCTCCCAGACACTGTTCAGAGAGGTGTACTGTTTTCCCTCCTTGTAAATCTCACATTTGATGATGGACCACAGGTTCTCAATGGGGTTCAGATCAGGTGAACAAGGAGGCCATGTCATTAGATTTTCTTCTTTTATACCCTTTCTTGCCAGCCACGCTGTGGAGTACTTGGACGCGTGTGATGGAGCATTGTCCTGCATGAAAATCATGTTTTTCTTGAAGGATGCAGACTTCTTCCTGTACCACTGCTTGAAGAAGGTGTCTTCCAGAAACTGGCAGTAGGACTGGGAGTTGAGCTTGACTCCATCCTCAACCCGAAAAGGCCCCACAAGCTCATCTTTGATGATACCAGTCCAAACCAGTACTCCACCTCCACCTTGCTGGCGTCTGAGTCGGACTGGAGCTCTCTGCCCTTTACCAATCCAGCCACGGGTCCATCCATCTGGCCCATCAAGACTCACTCTCATTTCATCAGTCCATAAAACCTTAGAAAAATCAGTCTTGAGATATTTCTTGGCCCAGTCTTGACGTTTCAGCTTGTGTGTCTTGTTCAGTGGTGATCGTCTTTCAGCCTTTCTTACCTTGGCCATGTCTCTGAGTATTGCACACCTTGTGCTTTTGGGCACTCCAGTGATGTTGCAGCTCTGAAATATGGCCAAACTGGTGGCAAGTGGCATCTTGGCAGCTGCACGCTTGACTTTTCTCAGTTCATGGGCAGTTATTTTGCGCCTTGGTTTTTCCACACGCTTCTTGCGACCCTGTTGACTATTTTGAATGAAACGCTTGATTGTTCGATGATCACGCTTCAGAAGCTTTGCAATTTTAAGAGTGCTGCATCCCTCTGCAAGATATCTCACTATTTTTGACTTTTCTGAGCCTGTCAAGTCCTTCTTTTGACCCATTTTGCCAAAGGAAAGGAAGTTGCCTAATAATTATGCACACCTGATATAGGGTGTGGATGTCATTAGACCACACCCCTTCTCATTACAGAGATGCACATCACCTAATAAGCTTAATTGGTAGTAGGCTTTTGAGCCTATAAAGCTTGGAGTAAGACAACATGCATAAAGAGGATGATGTGGTCAAAATACTAATTTGCCTAATAATTCTGCACTCCCTGTATGCAGATAATACTACTATTATACAGCCAGAGATTAGACTGGTCTCCATGTAAATATACAGCATATGTGAATAGCCAGACAGTTTTGCCCTGTGTTCAGGAGTTTTACCTCTGTTTTTCTCCTTACTTCGACCTTTGTTTGAAGATTAGAGACCCTGTTGTAAAAAACTTATTTAGGACACACAATCTTACAAACAGCCTTTTTATAAGATTTTTGCTTGCTCCATTGCTACAGCTTAAAGAAGGTATCCAAGACCCTTCATTACAAGATTGGCTGTTTGAAAGTTTCACTTTAATCTCACAAAATCCTTTTTTAGGAGCCCCAAAGTGTATCTCCGTACTGCTGAGACTTAGACTTCCCACAGAGCAACATACCAATCTAGTATATTCCCCAGAATTTTTACTCTCCAGGGCATATCATGTTCCAGGTACCTTGCTTCACATAAGATAGCACAAAAAAAGTTCATCAAAAGCCGTTGTAAAGGAAATAATGAAAAACACTTACCCCCACTAACTCGGCTTTTTGTATAGCTGCACCGGTTCTTCTTAGGTCAGAGTGTCCACCGTATGGCTTCCTTTCTATTCCGCCGGTGTTTGTTTGTAACTACTCCTATTTTATAAGGTTTCTCTTACCACCGGATCTCCACAAGCTTGGGCTCAGCTGAACCGGGCTACGGACCTGTCAAATTACCTCACCTTATACCACCTGCAGCTGCCTTCTTCAGGGGATATGGTTTTGCTTTCCTGCCCTCCGAGCCTTCTTCTGACAACAAGGAATTGTGTGGCGTGACCACCCGAGAGCAGTCCGGTCTCAGCGACGGGACCTCTTCCCACGCTCTGAACTTCTGATCCGCCTAAAGAGCCCCCAGTAAAGGCTGCCGCTCAGGACAATGGGGATATGCGGCGTGGAGAAGACCAGATCAGGCACACCTGCTTCTCAGAGCAAAAACTCACAGACTTGCGCTTCTTGGCGCAGCTCCTCCTCCAATGGAAGTCACAGGAGTCTGCCACCATTACTCTTACTAATGAGATTGACATGGAGATAGCATAACCCCCAATCCTTGCTTGCAGGGAAAAGTACCCATAAAAGGATTAAATATCTTCAGACACCATCTTCGCACATCCTCCCTTAACAGAGGCAAAGAGAATGACTGGGAGTTATGGGTAAGGGAAGTGATACTTAACAGCTCTGCTGGGGTATTTTTTGCCTCCTCCTGCTGGCCAGGAATGAACATCCCACAAGTAATTAGAATGATTTGTGGACTCTCCATGCCTTAGGAAAGGAAAACATTTTTTGGAATAAGGAAAAAAGGTTTGAAAAACCCATAACAAAACGGATCCCATGCAAGACTGGAGTGTGCACAACTTACTGTTAACTGCACAGAGCAGCCAGCAGATTTCTTAAAGGGCCAAATACCTATTTACACCGAGCTGCCAGAGAGTTTATAAAGCCATTCAGTATTGTCTGTAATGTTTTAAAACAGAATAAACAATACAGGAACCTGCAAAATAGGCAAAAAAGTGTGTCAAGAGTCCCCTAGCTATGCTGTACCTTTGTCTGAGTACCTACAAATAACCTCTAGGCTGTGTGTGTGCTAAAGTAAAGCACTTACCTGCAAAAGCACCCATCCACTGACTTACCAGGCATGCAGGTGCAGCAGTATCCAGTAGAGAGCCCATCCAGTGCAGATACGGGTACCACAAAGGAAATCTTGTAGGAAATACCTGACACCTGAGAGAAGACATGGCAGGAGTTCCATAGGGAAATTCCTTTAATGCTTGTTTGAAAGTGGGGGAGGAGCCAATACTTTAAAAACTGCAGCCTTGAAAACATTTTCTTGACAGTTGACAGCACTATTCCATCGACACTCATCCACTAACAAACAAGTAGTAAACAACCAAACCAGTACTGATACATATCAGCAGAGGTTATGGAATTGGAGTATATTGTGGATTTATAAAGGGAGGCAAAAGACAAGTTCCTGAGACCGATTACAGAGGGTTTCTGAAAAAGTTCTTTGAGGTGAAACAAAGAATCATAAACCATCCCCCAAATTATCCCTCTGACAAGCACTGTACTCTGAGGGGAAACTAGGCCTTAATATAGATTGAAACCCCCTTTCCCTGAAGAATCAAATGCACATCTTCATTCGTCAACCACCTCCAAAAAATGGGTTTAAAATTTAAATTCCAATAATCCTTTTCTATTGAATTAATTTAAATTTAAAAAACTTCTTTCTATTGGCTGATTTAAATTATTCAATAGGATTGACTGATTTAAAATCAGCCAATCAGGATTAAAGGGACAGGAAAGTCATATTTAGACATTCATGATTTAGACAGAGAATACAATTTTAAACAATTTTCCAATTTACTTCTATTATTTAATTTGCTTCCTTCTTTTGTTATCCTTAAGATAAGGTTTATCTAGGTGTAAGCTAAAGAGCTGCAAAGAAACTAGGTTCTAGCTGCTTATTGATAATAGAAGTAAACTGGAAAGTTGTTTAAAATTGTATGTTCTACCTAAATCATGAAATGACATTTTTGGGTTTCATGTCCCTTTAAGTGGTATATTGGAGTTCCGCACTTCCAGAATCTCATTGTGCGGTGGCGACCGCATGAAGAAGAGGGCCTCCCAAAGAGAGCCGAAGAAAAGAAAATGCGGAGCAGAGGAAACGGAAGAGGCCGCCGATGCCTGGATGAAGAGGGCCCAACGTCGGATCAAGAGGAACTGGATTAACCAATAGTGAGTAGTAATTTTGGGTTTAGATAGGGCTTTTTTGTGGTGGGTTTTTTATTTTTAAGAATAGGGTTTTTTTCTTTTACTTTTATTTTCTAGCCTAGTTTTTTTAGTTAGATTTTGTTATTTTGGGGGGTGGGGATTACTTGTAATGTAGATGGGGGGTTTTGTAATCTTTTTGTTTTGCAGAAAAGCTGATCATTTTAGGGCAATGCCCTACAAAAAGCCCTTTTAACGGCAAATGTACTTTTTTTAGTGTTAGTTGTTTTTTTTTGGGTAGATATTTTACTTTATGGGCCTTATCATTTATTGTTAGGTATAATGCTGAGCTTTTTATTTTGGATGCTGTAGTTTTTTGTTTTTTTTTAGTAACAGATTTTTATTTACTGTAAGATTTTATTTATAACTTAGTGGGGCTAGTTTAGAGGGGAGTTAGTTTAGAGGGGGGGGGTTAGGTGTTAGTGTTGTTCTAGTTTGCGTTGGGAGGTGGCAGTTTTAGCCTTAATCTCCTAACCATCCCCCATACCTGTATGGGGCTGATTTGTGATGGTTACCATTTATTAAGCCTTAATCTACTACCTGTATGGGGGTTAATTGGGTGAATAATTTAGGGCAGTTTAGGGTTTAATAGTGCATTTAAAGGGCCATAATACCCAAATGTTTAAACACTTGAAAGTGATGCAGTATAGCTGTAAAAAGGTGAATAGAAAATATCACCTGAACATCTCTATGTAAAAAAGAAAGATATTTTACCTCAAAAGTTTCTCAGTAGCCACATCCCATTGTAAAGGATTTCTAAGCAGCAAATTAGTATGTCTGTCCTGGGACAGCAGAAGGAGCGAGCTTACGTGCACTCTCATCTTATTTCCCTATTCAGGTTAAAGGGACACTCAGGTTAAATTAAATTTTCATAATTCAGATACAGCATGTAATTTTAAACAACTTTCCAATTTACTTCCATTTAAAAAAATGTGCACAGTCTTTTATATTTACACTTTTTGAGTCATCAGATCCTACTGAGCATGTGCAAGAATTCAAAGACTATACGTATATGCATTTGTGATTGGCTGATTGCTATCACATGGTACAAGGGGAGTGGAAATATACATAACTTTGAAATTTGTTATAAAAAAATCTACTACTCATATGAAGTTCAGACTAAGTGCTATTGCATTGTCTTGTTATCTTACGTTTGTTGATTATGCAAATCTAATGTGTTGACTGGTCCTTTAAGGAAGTTTACAATGAAATCTCATGATAGTTAAGTGAAATCTCATGAGCTCACAGTAAAAGAGTTCATGACCTCTGCACTGTTGATGCTGATTGGCTGCTGTTCATTTCTTAATTTTTTTTAATTTTTTTTTACCTGCAGCTGGGCTGCAGCTGAGTATAACTTTTTACACAGAACTTACTCTGCTGAGCTGAGGAAATTGTGAGGTAAAATATCTTCCTTTTTTACATAGAGATGCTCAGGTGATATTTTCCTGTCAGCTTTTTACAGTTATACTGCATCAGTTTTAAGTGATTTAGCATATGAGTATTATGTCCCTTTAACTACAATTTTAAAATATTATGCATTCCTATGTATGATGCATATTCTTATAACTATTTTATAAAATTAATATGCATTTATTTTTTCTTGTTGTGGCTTTTATCTTAAACATAAATATATATTTTAAAATGTATATACATGTTACAAAAGGCATTAGTATTACAATTATTTTATTACATAACAGACATGCAGTTATGTAACTAATGCAAATTCCTTTAGTAGGAGGTTTGCAGAGGGCGCAAATATAAATGGTTGTGTTAGAAAAAGAGATGCTAAAAATTATATAGATGTGCATGTAGGTTTCAATTTGTGTTCTCCTTTAAATAACTGTTGTTTTCAAACTAGCTTTAAACCCACCAATTTGGGTATTTCTATGTGTGAATCGAAAAGATAATAATAATGGGAAAATGTGCAGTTATGTGCAATCATGTATATACAATTATATTTTTACATAACATCATTATAGTTATACACAACTGCATGACTAATTATACTGTCTTTAATTAGAAATAATTAACACAGCAAGCAAGATTAATTACATTTTAATTTATATGCAAATATTTAAACATTATGCATTATACATATCAATCCATCATTTTAAATATTGAATATTTATGTGTAGGGCCTTAGCTTCTATAGTTAGTTTTAGGTTATGGCAGATTAGGGGTTAATGTTTAAATGATATGCATAGTCATGTACAATGCATATTGTTTAAAGTATTGTAGATACCTTAGCGCAATTCTGTGACACATTATTTAAACATTGATGATAACTTTAAGGACAAAGCTTCATAGTTATAATGGGGAAGTTTATTATTTATAGTATAGTTTATTATAGTGAGTTTTTTTTTACAGTAGGCAGTTGGCTGGACATTGTGTTGGTTAGGCGTGACGTAGGTGTAGGCAGTCAGGGAGAGTTAGCTGGGCAGTGCAGGGGGAGTTTAGGTTAGCTGTGACATAGGTGTAGGCGTTCAGTGGGAGGTAGCGAGGCGGAGCAGGGGGAGTGTGGCTTATAGGCATTCAGGGAGAGTTAGCGGGGTGTGCTAGTGGGAGTAGCCTGTACTTTGCTTCTGACACATAGACACAAGATCAATACTAACTTTTTCTCTTACTCTACATGCTACATCTTTGCAAGCCCCCAAGAAACTGCTACCTTACAAGAATTTAAATGACTTGGATCTCACAGACTTTTCCACTCAACTAAATCCTCTGCTCTCTGACATTTCATCCCTCTCTTTCCCAAACTTCCTGGCTTTACAGCATAGTTTGGCACTAAAATCAACACTTCACAAAGCTGCACCCTCCACTGTTAGCCATATATCAATCAGTCGACGGCAACCGTGGCACACCAAACAGACCAGATATCTTCAGCGATGATCACGGGCTGCTGAAGGGCAGTGGAGGAAATTACGCACCTGTGCCGATTTACGACATTATAAATCCATTGTTAAGTCCTACAACTCTGCATTTAGCCTGGCCAAACAAGCCTATTTCTCCTCCCTTGTGTCATAACCCCAGAAAGCTGTTCTCAACCTTTAACTCCCTTCTACATCCGCCTGCACCCCTGCCCACTACCAACCTCACTGCTCAGATTATTGCTGATCACTTCAAAAATAAAATTGACACCATTAGAAAAGATATCTGCACCTCACACCCCTCAATCCTACCCACCCCTTCTATTAACAAAACTCTATGCTACTTCCCTTCTGTAACAGAGGAAGAAGTCTCTGTACTCCTATCCTTGGCTTATCTCACAACCTGCCCACTTGACCCTATTCCTTCACAACTTCTTCCCTCTCTCTCTGCTTTACTAACCCCTACTCGAACTAATCTCTTTAACCAATCTCTCACAGCTGGCACATTTTCTGATACATTCAAGCATGCCTCAATCATAACAATCTTAAAAAAGCCCTTGCTTGACCCCTCCATGCCTTCTAACTATCGACCGGTCTCCTTACTTGCCTTTGCTTCAAAATTATTGAAAAGACTGGTCTATAATCGGCTAACTCAATTTCTCACAACTAACTCCATTCTTGATCCACTACAATCTGATTTCCGCCCTAAACACTCAACAGAAACCACTCTTGCTAAAGTAACAAATGACCTGTTATCAGCTAAAGCAAAAGGCCACTACTCCTTACTAATTCTTCTTGACCTATCTACTGCTTTTGACACAGTCGACCATCATCTCCTCCTAAAAATACTACATTTATTTGGCATCCAAGACACAGCCCTCTCCTGGTTTGCCTCATATCTCTCAAACCACTCGTTTTTAATTTTTCTTTAACAACATATCTTGTGATCCTATGCCTCTCTCAGTTGGAGTACCGCACGACTCTGTCTTGGGCCCCTTGCTTTTCTCTCTCTCTATACATCCTACCTTGGAAAACTTATAGCCTCCTTTGGATTCCAGTACCACTTATATGCTGATGATACCCAAATCTATCTCCTGATATCTCTCCCTCTTTACTCAACCAGATTTCCAACTGCCTCTCTGCAATTTACTCTTGGATGTCTTCACACTACCTCCAACTCAATCTTTCCAAAACTGAGCTGCTTCTTATTCCCCCCTCTTCGAGACATCCAACACCTGACATTTCTCTGACGGTTGGAGACTCTATTCTCAACACCTCACCCCAGGTCGGCTGTCTTGGGGTCACACTAGACTCAGAACTCACAATCAACCCACATATACAAGCAGTTACCAAATCCTGCTGTTAACACCTACACAACATTTCCAGAATTAGTCCCTTCCTTACTCAAAAAACTTAAAAAAATACTTATTTATTCCCTCATTTTGTCAAGCATTGATTATTGCAATCTACACCTAATGGCTTTCCAAAACACTGCCTCTCCGCCCTCCTATCTATTATGAATTCTTCTGCTAGACTTATCCACCTAAGTTGACGATCTACATCAGCTGCTCCTCTCTGCCAGTCTCTACACTGGCTCCCCATACACTCCAGAATACAATTTAAAGTATTATCCCTAACTTGCAAAGCACTCAACAGTCTAACTCCCAACTATATTTCCTCTCTCATCGTGAAATATTCCCCATCCTGTCCTCTTTGATCAAACTCTGACCTACGTCTCTCCACTCCTGTTATCTCTACGTCCTACTCCCGCCTCCAAGACTTTGCACGTGCTGCTCCTGTCCTCTGGAACTCTCTACTCCACTCCATAAGACTGTCTCCAACATTGTATAGCTTCAGATGCTCCTTGAAAACCCACCTATTCAGAGAGGCTTACCATCTCTTCTCTATCCCTCATCCGAACCAAACTAAAACATGAACTGCCTGACTCACTGCTGCAACTACAAGCGATGTGACAAGCTACCCCAACCTTATGTCTCTGCACCCTAAACCTGTAGACTGTGAGCTCTCCGGAGCAGGGCCCTCTTCCTCCTGTACTAGATTTGTTTTGTTTTGTTATGTTTTGTATTTTATCACAAATCCTTGTCATTGTATACCCCTATCATTGGACCCAGTGCTAAGGAATTTGGCAGGCTATACAAATAAATGATGATAATAATAATGATATGTTGGAAGCAGTGAAGATCAGGTTTGCGAGGAGGGTAGTGGCCAATATTTTTCTTGCCAGCTATCAGTTGACGAGACTACATCACCTGAGCTAGTTAGTGTAGGTGTAATTAAAAGTAGGCCCCCATTGCAATATTTGAAGTGTGCCTACACAGAAACTATTTTCAGTTTCAGGGAGCGCACTGTCTGCGCTATTTAGGCACACTTCAAATAACCCCCCACGAGCAGTGATGTTTATGGTGACCTCACGCTCCCATTAACTTCTATGGGAGAGACATCGCCGCTAGCTGACATTGCTCAGTCATGCCCCTTTTCTTTGAATATTTCGACAGACTGTCGGACTGCGAGGCCGATGAGGTCATCAAAGAAGTTTTGTGGTGGTCTGATGCTTTGAATATTGGGGCCTGAGTGTTAAAGCAAAATGTAAAATGCATGTAACTTTTAAGCAAGGTAGATTTTAAACAGAAAAAAAAGGTTTATTTGGTTTAATGATCTTCAATATTATGCTTAGTTTATGATGATTATTAAAACATTTTCTTTTCCTCTACTATTGCATTCTCTATCTTTTTGTTTATACACACTCATCTACTGTAAATTTAAAAGACAATTAAAAATCAAAAGCATTAGTATAAACCTAGGCAAAATATTGGCTTCATGGCAAAGGGAAGAGATAAAAGCAACGTTGAGTAAAAGGATGGCTACTAAAATAGTACATAATCTAAAAAATAAAATACATAATTTAATAATGAGCAGTAAATCAAATTTTACAATATACATTTATTATTTATTTTGTCCCCTTTTACAATAATTTAAAGGGACATTACACCCAATATTTTTCTTTCATGATTCATACAGAGCACAGAAATGTAAACAACTTTCCAATGTATTTCTTTTAACTAATTTTCTTCGTTCTCTTGGTATCCTTTGTTGCAAAGTATATCTAGATAAGCTCAGGAGCTTGGAGCTAGTTACTGATTGGTAGCTGCATATATATGCCTCTTGTGATTGGCTAACCAATGTGTTCAGCTCATTCCCAGTAGTGCATTGCTGCCTCTTCAAGATAGGATTCCAAGAGAATGAAGCAAAATTGATAATAGAAGTAAATTGGAAAGTTGTTTACATATGTATGCTCTGTCTGAATCCTGAAAGAAAATGTTTGGGTTTAATGCCTCTTTAATAATAGTGGGTTATTTACTTCTGAGGATTAAAAGTGCACAGTGCAGACTTCACAAGCCTAAACCTGCCACACACCCGTCCCTAAATGGTTTGAGCAGAGATAAAAACATAAACTCCAAAACAATTGAGATTTTGCAAACAAAATGATGGTAGCTAGCTTTGTAAAAAGACCATATTGGTCCCTCCAAGTAACGTAAGTGGTTGTGGAGTTTTAGTTTGGCTATTGAAAAATAGCAGGAAGAAAAATGTTAACTCATTCCATAAATGTTCAATCACTTTTTTTTTAAGACTGCAGAAAAATTATTGAAGTTACAAACTGGTTAAAGTTCCTTTAAAAATGTAGCTTTGAAGGGAGAAGAGTGAGAGGTGATATAATAAAAACCTTTAAGTATATAGAGATGGTGTAATTTGCAAAACAAATTAATATATTAATTGAATAGAGTCAAACAATGTAGTAAGAATACATATCAGGGATTTGGAAATGCTTATAAAAAGTATAAGGCTAAACTAAGAATCAATCTTAGACTTCATAGACAAATATAGGTGGATTTTGGGCATTTAGGTTTTTATCAAAATCTAGGTTTCTATGGAAAAACTTAAATTATGCTTACCTGATAATTTTCTTTTCTTCAGATGGAAAGAGTCCACAGCTGCATTCATTACTTTTGGGAAATAAGAACCTGGCCACCAGGAGGAGGCAAAGACACCCCAGCCAAAGGCTTAAATACTCCTCCCACTTCCCTCATCCCCCAGTCATTCTGCCGAGGAACAAGGAACAGTAGAAGAAATACCAGGGTGAAAAGGTCCCAGAAGAATAAAAAATAAGAGACGCTCCACAGACGGGTGGGGAGCTGTGGACTCTTTCCATCTGAAGAAAGTAAAATTATCAGGTAAGCATAATTTAAGTTTTAAGTAAATGGAAAGAGTCCACAGCTGCATTCATTAATTTTGGGAAAACAATACCCAAGCTATAGAGAACACTGAATACAAAAACAGGAGGGTACCATAGGCGGCCCATTCTGAGGGCACCAGGCCTGAAAAAAAAACACAACCCAACCAAACCCTGCTTTGTCGGAGCCAGGCAAAAAAACTAGAAGGAAAAGGCCCCAAGGACACTGACCCGCAGATAGTCCGAAAGCCTAACTAGAGACCTCAAAGCAACTGAGCCAATACTCCTTCAGGAAAACCGTCGCCCAGCAGTCAGTCCCCACACAACCCTTACTAGTACAGTACCAAAATCCCCAAAAGAGAGAGGACAAAAGTGAACCAAAGGGATATCCAGAAAGGTACAGCAAGATCCAATAAAGGAAAAGCCCCCTTCAAAAGAGGCCAAACCCACAGAGACCAGCATGGATCCCGAGAACAAAGAGAGATGACGCCCAACCCACAAGGAGCAACCGAGCATCCTCAAGGAGAAGAACATCTCCCAAATATCGTGCAACAGCACCGAAAAGACAGTTGAAGACATAATCCTCAAAACGTCAGAACTCAGAGACTGAGCAGAAAAATTAGAAGTAGAAAATTTAGAAATATAAATATCTGAGTCTAGTAATCCGCTGCCATCCGTAGGAAGACACAGAGAAAACATCCGTAAGGAAAATGCGGCCAAACAAAATAGCAGATTGCCCCACTCCAAGCAATCCAGACCGCCAGACCTACACACAGATCTCAAAAGGGAAAATGTACAAAACCTCTAAAAACAAGGTCCACTGGCACTTCCAAGACCTGAGGATGAACAACAGATCTCAGATCCTACACTTAGCCGGACCAGCCCAAGCAATGGCAGATCTGAAGCAAGGGACCAGAAAAGAACCCCAAGACCGGCCCCCAAAAGGGCGGAAGAATGGCACAGCCACTTCAACCTAAGGCAATCGAGTAGGCATTAGACCCAAAGAGATCCAGCAAAGCCACCCGACTAGTTCTCAATGTGGAGCCAGCAGCTCCCCAGATGGAAAGGAACAACTCAAAGAGCAGACCAATCCCCGAACCAGATAAAACATCTGTTCCAACCTCCCAAACACAGGAGAGGCCCCTGAAAAAGGAACCACACCTCCGTAAGGAGAACAACGAGCCCTCTGAATAGGAGAGCATCGAGAAACATCTGTCACTGACGAACACGGAAAGAACCCCTTAAACACCATTGTGCTAGCACACATACCAGGTGCAAAAGAGACAGCTGAGCAACTGCAAAACTTCCGTTTGCTAGGCAGGAAGCCCACCATCAGGTCACATTAGATGGCTGTCCCAAGAGAACCGTATTTTCGGTACAAGACAAGCCCCCAAGGAGCTCCGGCTCTCAGTAAATCTGGCCAAGTTGTAAAACAGAACAGCCAGAAAAAAGGCTAAGCCCAAGTATCCCGGAAACTGGAACCCCCAGGCCAGTCCTAGGATCATAAGGTCCGGTAACATCCCACAGCGGAATCCACAAAGAGAAAATGTTGAGTAAAACCCTCGACAACCGGAAGATCAGGACAAAAAGCCCAGGCCCCACAAATTTTAGATTAAACAATCTTCCAGGAACATAAATCCCTCGTCTGATATAAAAAAACAGTGAAAAAATCCAGAATAACCCAGATAACAAGAGCAAGAAGCCCTTGCAAGTCCCGACCCAAAGGGAAGAGACCAGCCCTTGCAGGAGTCCAACACTCCAAAGAGCCAGGGCCATAAAAGGACACTAGAGCTAACAGGCTTCCAAGCAACATTAACATGACTGTGCTTGAAAGTGTGGCTAATCCCCCTAAAGGCCACAAGGTGCTGCTCATTTTATCAACCTTGAAAGGAGGAAAGACTTAGTAGACCTTGCCGGGGATCGAACTAGCAACCCTCAGATTGCTACAGAACAGAGTAGCCTCATAGCATTAGTATGCTGAGCTAGCTGTCCAGCTATCCACAAGCTCCAAACACAAGGGGAACAGTGAAGACAAGTCACCTGAACAGAGCAACATCAAGACTCCACATCACCTCAGATTCTAAGTCAGAGGACGGTAAAACATGGGTTTGGATGCCACCTGGATGGCAATACCCAAATCATTTGAGTGGAAAACTACTCAAATGATTTGGGTATCTTCTGCTTATAGTACCCCATAACTGTATACGTAAGGTTTATGTATTTATCTTCTATTTATTGTACCCTATAACTGTATACGTAAGGTTTATGTATATATCTTCTGTTTATAATACCCCATAACTGTATACGTAAGGTTTATGTATATATCTTCTGTTTGTTGTACTCCATTACTGTATAAGTAAGGTTTATGTATATATCTTCTGTTTATAGTACCCCATAACTGTATATGTAAGGTTTATGTATATATCTTCTATTTATTGTACCCCATAACTGTATACGTAAAGTTTATGTATATATCTTCTGTTTATAGTACCCCATAACTGTATAAGTAAGGTTTATGTATATATCTTCTATTTATTGTACCCCATAACTGTATACGTAAGGTTTATGTATATATCTTCTGTTTGTTGTACTCCATTACTGTATACGTAAGGTTTATGTATATATCTTCTGTTTGTTGTACTCCATTACTGTATAAGTAAGGTTTATGTATATATCTTCTGTTTATAGTACCCCATAACTGTATATGTAAGGTTTATGTATATATCTTCTATTTATTGTACCCCATAACTGTATACGTAAGGTTTACGTATATATCTTCTGTTTATAGTACCCCATAACTGTATACGTAAGGTTTATGTATATATCTTCTATTTATTGTACCCCATAACTGTATACGTAAGGTTTATGTATATATCTTCTGTTTATAATACCCCCTAACTGTATACGTAAGGTTTATGTATATATCTTCTGTTTGTTGTACTCCATTACTGTATACGTAAGGTTTATGTATATATCTTCTGTTTATAATACCCCATAACTGTATACGTAAGGTTTATGTATATATCTTCTGTTTGTTGTACTCCATTACTGTATAAGTAAGGTTTATGTATATATCTTCTGTTTATAGTACCCCATAACTGTATATGTAAGGTTTATGTATATATCTTCTATTTATTGTACCCCATAACTGTATACGTAAAGTTTATGTATATATCTTCTGTTTATAGTACCCCATAACTGTATATGTAAGGTTTATGTATATATCTTCTATTTATTGTACCCCATAACTGTATACGTAAGGTTTATGTATATATCTTCTGTTTATAATACCCCCTAACTGTATACATAAGGTTTATGTATATATCTTCTGTTTGTTGTACTCCATTACTGTATACGTAAGGTTTATGTATATATCTTCTGTTTGTTGTACTCCATTACTGTATAAGTAAGGTTTATGTATATATCTTCTGTTTATAGTACCCCATAACTGTATATGTAAGGTTTATGTATATATCTTCTATTTATTGTACCCCATAACTGTATACGTAAGGTTTATGTATATATCTTCTGTTTATAGTACCCCATAGCTGTATACGTAAGGTTTATGTATATATCTTCTATTTATTGTACCCCATGAGTCAATGGGGCCAATTCACATTCTTCACAGGATTAATAATATGAATCAGAAAGTTGACAAAACTCAACATCAGTATCCTCCATAACTGGATCAAGAATACCAAAAATGGACTATATATATAAAAACAATTTAAACTGCACCTGACACCCCCAATGGCTGGGGCACGCACCACCTCCTATGTACCAGACACCAGCAGACTAGAATTTTCCGTCGCCACACAATCAGGAATGAGGAAATGGGAGACCAGAACGTAAACACGCTCTGTCAAAAGGTGAACTGTACAGTCCAACAAAAGCGCACCCAACCGTAGGGTTGCGTCACTTTAACAGATCGTTATGTTCTAAGCCACGAGCCCAGTTAACACTACACATAAGCAGGTTGAATCACATAACAAACATGATTAAAAAAAAAAAACTGTTCAATAATCCCCCTCAGGAGATATTAACCCTTGATTCCAAGATACTAAAGGAGTCCCACTGAGACCCTCTATTTTTCATGTGAATTCGCATGAACAAATGAGTTACAGTACATTCATGAAGAAGTAAAATGAAACAATCTTACCAGAATCTACTCCGTGGAACAGGAACATGGCCCTTGTGACGGATAGTAGCCTTGCCTCCGCCATGGACTTGAGAGAAGAAAGCAGACAGCGAAGCGAAGTTCAAAAACACTGATTGCTTGAGGAGCTGTTAACATGAGTCGGGATGGTTTCGCAGAAAGACTCTTCCTGCATCTCCGGACTCTAACATTCATCCAAGCCCTCACTGAGAGACTGACAGGATTACTTAAAACTCCCGTCCCATGTCAAAGAGTACTACCCTCCATAAGAGACAAAAACAACTTCTGACACTTCTCTGCCAACCTCCTGGGATGAAAGATAAAGAATGACTGGGGGATGAGGGAAGTGGGAGGAGTATTTAAGCCTTTGGCTGGGGTGTCTTTGCCTCCTCCTGGTGGCCAGGTTCTTATTTCCCAAAAGTAATGAATGCAGCTGTGGACTCTTTCCATTTATGAAGAAAAAAAACAACAACATTGTAACGAGCCTTTAGAATGTTAGCTCATGAGTCCACTTGTCCTGTCGATAATTTTATGTAAAGATGGTTTACAGCTTAAAGTGACTCAAGGGCAGGCCCCTCTACTCTTATGATTTATTTAACTGTCTTCTGAATTATTGTACATAACTGTATACGTAAGGTTTATGTATATATCTTCTGTTTATTGTACCCCATAACTGTATACGTAAGGTTTATGTATATATCTTCTGCGTGTTGTACCCCATTACTATATAAGTAATGTTAATGTATATATCTTCTGTTTGTTGTACCCCATAACGGTATACATAAGGTTTATGTATATATCTTCTATTTATAGTATCCCATAACTGTATACGTAAGGTTTATGTATATATCTTCTAGTTATTATACCCCATAACTGTATAAGTAAGGCTTATGTATATATCTTCTGTTTGTTGTACCCCATAACTGTATACGTAAGGTTTATGTATATATCTTCTGTTTGTTGTACCCCATAACTGTATACATAAGGTTTATGTATATATCTTCTATTTATAGCATCCCATAACTGTATACGTAAGGTTTATGTATATATCTTCTATTTATAGTACCCCATAACTGTATACGTAAGGTTTATGTATATATCTTCTGTTTGTTGTACTCCATTACTGTATAAGTAAGGTTTATGTATATATCTTCTGTTTATAGTACCCCATAACTGTATATGTAAGGTTTATGTATATATCTTCTATTTATTGTACCCCATAACTGTATAAGTAAGGTTAATGTATATATCTTCTGTTTATAGTACCCCATAACTGTATACGTAAGGTTTATGTATTTATCTTCTATTTATTGTACCCCATAACTGTATACGTAAGGTTTATGTATATATCTTCTGTTTGTTGTACTCCATTACTGTATACGTAAAGGTTTATGTATATATCTTCTGTTTGTTGTACTCCATTACTGTATAAGTAAGGTTTATGTATATATCTTCTGTTTATAGTACCCCATAACTGTATATGTAAGGTTTATGTATATATCTTCTATTTATTGTACCCCATAACTGTATACATAAGGTTTATGTATATATCTTCTATTTATTGTACCCCATAACTGTATACGTAAGGTTTATGTATATATCTTCTATTTATTATACCCCATAACTGTATACGTAAGGTTTATGTATATATCTTCTGTTTGTTGTACTCCATTACTGTATAAGTAAGGTTTATGTATATATCTTCTGCTTATAGTACCCCATAACTGTATACGTAAGGTTTATGTATTTATCTTCTATTTATTGTACCCTATAACTGTATACGTAAGGTTTATGTATATATCTTCTGTTTATAATACCCCATAACTGTATACGTAAGGTTTATGTATATATCTTCTGTTTGTTGTACTCCATTACTGTATAAGTAAGGTTTATGTATATATCTTCTGTTTATAGTACCCCATAACTGTATATGTAAGGTTTATGTATATATCTTCTATTTATTGTACCCCATAACTGTATACGTAAAGTTTATGTATATATCTTCTGTTTATAGTACCCCATAACTGTATAAGTAAGGTTTATGTATATATCTTCTATTTATTGTACCCCATAACTGTATACGTAAGGTTTATGTATATATCTTCTGTTTGTTGTACTCCATTACTGTATACGTAAGGTTTATGTATATATCTTCTGTTTGTTGTACTCCATTACTGTATAAGTAAGGTTTATGTATATATCTTCTGTTTATAGTACCCCATAACTGTATATGTAAGGTTTATGTATATATCTTCTATTTATTGTACCCCATAACTGTATACGTAAGGTTTATGTATATATCTTCTGTTTATAGTACCCCATAACTGTATACGTAAGGTTTATGTATATATCTTCTATTTATTGTACCCCATAACTGTATACGTAAGGTTTATGTATATATCTTCTGTTTATAATACCCCCTAACTGTATACGTAAGGTTTATGTATATATCTTCTGTTTGTTGTACTCCATTACTGTATACGTAAGGTTTATGTATATATCTTCTGTTTATAATACCCCATAACTGTATACGTAAGGTTTATGTATATATCTTCTGTTTGTTGTACTCCATTACTGTATAAGTAAGGTTTATGTATATATCTTCTGTTTATAGTACCCCATAACTGTATATGTAAGGTTTATGTATATATCTTCTATTTATTGTACCCCATAACTGTATACGTAAAGTTTATGTATATATCTTCTGTTTATAGTACCCCATAACTGTATACGTAAGGTTTATGTATATATCTTCTATTTATTGTACCCCATAACTGTATACGTAAGGTTTATGTATATATCTTCTGTTTATAATACCCCCTAACTGTATACATAAGGTTTATGTATATATCTTCTGTTTGTTGTACTCCATTACTGTATACGTAAGGTTTATGTATATATCTTCTGTTTGTTGTACTCCATTACTGTATAAGTAAGGTTTATGTATATATCTTCTGTTTATAGTACCCCATAACTGTATATGTAAGGTTTATGTATATATCTTCTGTTTATAGTACCCCATAGCTGTATACGTAAGGTTTATGTATATATCTTCTATTTATTGTACCCCATAACTGTATACGTAAGGTTTATGTATATATCTTCTGTTTATAGTACCCCATAGCTGTATACGTAAGGTTTATGTATATATCTTCTATTTATTGTACCCCATAACTGTATAAGTAAGGTTTATGTATATATCTTCTGTTTATAATACCCCCTAACTGTATACGTAAGGTTTATGTATATATCTTCTGTTTATTGTACCCCATAACTGGGACATGAAAAAAAAAAAAACTTTGATGATTCAAATAAAGGATAACATTTTAAACAACTTTCAAATGTATTTCTATTATCTAATTTGCTTAGATCACTTTCTGTCCTTTGTTGAAAAGGATACTTAGGTATGCTCAGAAGCTGGGTTTGCTCAGAAGTGCATTGCTGCTCCTTCAATAAAGGATACCAAGAGAATGAAGCAATATTGATAATATAAGTAAATTGGAAAATTGTTTAAAATAGTATGCTCTATCTGAATAAGGAAAGGAAACATTTCTGTTTCATGTCCCTTTAATGTTACAGCACTGCGTAATATATTGGCACTTTATATATAAACGATAATAATAATAATTATGATGTTGTTGGCTAGACAGACTGAATAGTGTTTTAAGTGAGGTTTGTTGCCTGGATCTCTGTAAATGAGACACTTCAATATGGTTTCAATACAATACAAATAAATATTCTCATACAGTAATTAACACTATACTAGTCATTGAAAACTTAAAATAAAAAAACCAACAAATATGTGCTATGGTTGACGTAATACCTGTTTAATTTACAAACATCAGTAAAATTACTGATATCAGTCCAAAAAAAAAAAGTTAAAAATAAACAAGTCACACTGCATTGTACATGAACAACTAATTATTTTTTTTAAATAAAAAAAAGAACATGTCGAACATAAAATCTGTATTTGTACAGAGTGCCCTGGGTTTAATAATTCTTTTTAACATTTGTTTTTCTTTTTTTTTTACAAATGGGAGAAACAGAGCCCACTACAAATAATTACCAATTATATACCGTAGTTTAGCAGCACATAGTAACATAAGGACCACATGGTACTAAAGTAGTTTTATTATGGGAATACATCACAGTTTTTGACAGTATATTCTCTAAAAGCAAGGTAAAAAAAAAAAAAAATAATCGGGGGGAGTATTAATTTATCAAATTTCTAAAGACTAGTGTCATTTCTTTTCTAAACACAATTTTATTTTTAAGTAAATATATATTTATATTATATGTAGGGAAATCACTTCTATACAATTTATACCTAGTCAAAAAGACATTTTGTAGTGTACATATTTACGCTCTCGGGATGTGTCCTGAACATCTGTTTCACTTAACGCACTGCCAGTTAGACAACTATATTAGTTATTAGTGAGTGATAATCAGACGAAACATATACACCCAAGATAATTTTGCGGTTAGTCCTCTTACAAAAAAAAACAAAAAACAAAAAAAACCCTGACTTCTAATTTTATTGTTTACCATAATAGAAAATACCTGGAAAATATAAATTAATATATATTAAAGCATTGAAAAAAAAAATTAAAAGAGAGGGTCTAAAAATTTTAAGAATGATGTACTTTGATACAATAAATACTTCTCATTCAACCTGAATACTGTAAATAACATTTATGAACATAATTATTCTAATTAAACTATCTATTAGTTGGCCCAGTTAATATTTATTTAAAAAAAAAATAATACTGGAAAAGGGGGGGAGCTGAACTTTTCGGTAAGTTTCTTGTGCTATCTTGAGACAAAGATATTCACGACCAGAAAGCTAATTGAGTCAGATTTTCAGTCCCAGCCGTTGATCTTTTTCTGGAGTTGGTAAAATATGCACAGTGTACAAAATAATGTAGCTTGTTTAATCCAGACATGCTCCTTTTACAAATCTTCTTGATCCCTTGTCACCTAAAAGTTCCTTTGACAAAGGAGTACTCCAGTACACCAATTCCGATTTGAAAAAAATGTTGATATGTAAAAGCCAATTAGAGTTTCTTGAACATTGTTTTCCAGATTGTGCCAGCAATTTATCACAAAATGCAGACAATATTGGTATTAGCTTAAAATTTGTAAAAAAAAAATTCCAGCCAACAGCATTTAAGTTCCCCCCTCAAGGTATTTTCTCCAAAAATGTGTCTGTGTTCCATTAACAGCTCCTCTTGTTTACAAGAAGTTAAAGTCTTAGCGCTGATTTTTTTTTTTTTGCAAGAAAAAAAATGTCTTTTTATTATAATAAAAATAAGTTTGTTTCTGTATATTACAATATAATTCAAATATTTCCACTATGAAGTTTTAATTAGTCCAACACAGTATACAAACATTTTCAAAGGATGTGTGACAGCTACATATTTAGGAGGGGCACTTTGTACAGCCACACTTTATGACTTTTTCAACCTCGTCCACAAATGAGGAGCCATCTGTGCATTCAAAAGCGTATTTCCGTCTCTTGCTTCTCAGTGGTCCACAGCAATGCCCATTTGAGCATGCTCCTTTGCATTCTAATCTCGATACCTTCTCGGTCGTCTGGCAAGCTGCATAACCTTGCTGCTTTTGGTAGTAATCTCTGACCCGTTCCCCTCGACAAGAGATTTCTGTAAGCAAAAATAATACATACTAAACAGGTGTGTAAAAAAAAAAGCAACATGAATCTAAATTTAGCACATGAATTTATTTGGCAAACATACATTTTTATTTCAAAACCTAATTATTTTAGGAAAGTTATCCCTACCTATTAGCAATAAATACAGCTTTACTATAGTGACAACAAAATTGGATACTTAAATATTTTCTTTTAATACAAAAATATACATCCACTGTTCTTAGGTTGAACAGCTGGTTCTATTTACTTCAGGGAACTGTTTCAGAGAGCATGCAATTTAATTTATTAGACCTCCAGCTCAATATTATTCAATCTGTTGCTTAATACAAGTTACATTCCACTAGCTTCATAAATTACTAAAGTATACACCAACTAAAAATGAGACATCTGTTAATCACTATTCTGGCCCTGTTTCTCCATTTCCAGTTACATTGATAGAAAAAAAAAACACAAAAAAACACACAAAATAAATAAGTGCCAGCTGCAGCAAAAAAAAAAGAAGACGTTGAAATATGGAGGAAGGAGACACCACAATAAAAGGCAGGAAGGGGAAAAAAAAGGAAAGAAATAGGTTCCAATTTTTTTTCAACCAGCTCACCTGTGGAATTCGTGGTGATAGATCAGTGGAGGCTGAAGGGTGAAAAGAATAGTTTGTGATAAGGAAAAAGTGGGATTATTTGCTTCCCAAGTTGCAGAAGATAATTGTTATTCTATGTAGCAAATATATTACATATTAATAAGAAGACAGAGAAAGGCTTTTCAGGAATAGTTGGATACAGAGGAGAAGTAACCACAATGTAATATGCAGGAGAATACAGACAATGTAAGGTTTTTTTATATATGAATATGTAAGGTTTCACTATGTGACAGTGGAAAAGTTCTTTCTCAAGCCTCTACAAGATATCCAGTTCAGTCCAAGGGCTCAATGATTTAAAGCTATCTGCTCTTGTGAGATTATCTAAGAAGTCTCATCAGTCCTGCAACGTCCCTCAAAGAATTTTAGAAAGTCACATTTTAGCATGAGAGCTGTAATATAATGCTCAAAAAAGCCCTCCAAAATTTTGCGTAAATTATCTTCATGCCAGTAAATTTTTGATCATTAGGTCTAAAGTCTTATGCCATTCTAAGAAGCCCAACAGAGAGGTGGGTGAGGTTTAGTGAATGGTTCCAAAAAAATAACGCAAGAATAAAGAGCTTGAATTACCATAACATTTTTAGCGCGGCCGATATCCCATTACTGCGCCCCCATACTTTCAATGGATATAGCGACCATTCTAAACATTGCTCATATTACAAGTTGGAAGTTATGTGTTGCACTCTAAGGCGAAAACACATAATAGTGCAAGACCTGAAGTGTTAGGGTTAGAATAAAAGTACAACAAAACTCAGTCATAAAATACGTTTAAACAACACAAGTCGATGTATGAAAATAAACAGAATAAAATGCACTTTTAAAAAAAAAACAAACTAAGCTTCTATGTAAATAAAAACTTTTTTTTAATTTATTCATAAACCGTTGTAAACGACCTTACAGAAATATAAAAGCCCAATCCCATATAAAAGGCGCCATCACTATACTCATATGTATGAGGCTGATCGGCATTCCTGACCGCATGTACACTTGAAGAATTACCCAAACACTTGGGCACTAGATCCAGTGATGCCGCTCACTCCACATGACTGGAATAGCGCATGTGCACATTGGTATTTTTGTGCAGCGCTTAGCTATAGATGCCGATTTCAAGCGCTTCAAGAAAACAGCCTGCATTCCCTGCAGTATAAGTCTTCTTGAAGTGCTGTTTGTCCAACTTGTTGCAATACATTATATATTTTTGTAGTGATTTTTAAAAGGAAACTAAACCCAATTTTTCTTTCATGATTCAGACAGAAGTAGCATAGAAAGTTGCTTAAAATTGCATGCTCTATTATTAATTTTTCTTAATTCTCTAGCTATCTTTATTTGAAAAAGGAATAATGTAAGCTTAAGAATGTCAGCTTTAGCCCAATTGCCCTAGAGCATCTTCGGGTTAGTGCACAAGCAATAGCCAGAAAAGGCCTTTGTAGCGCACCCCATAGATGTCTATAGGGAAAGGTCACACTGTCTAATGTTAAGTGTGCCTGAGGCTTTCACTCTCGTGCTAGCATTTTACTTTTCAACTTGTAATACAAGGGCAAGAATAGGATTGCTCAATAGCGCTAATATTTTTTTCGGCTCCACTTATAATCTAGCCCAGAGAGTCAAATTTCTACCCAGAATACACAAACCACAATCACATGTTCCTAAATTAGATTAAGCCAGCAATTTGCGGATTACTCCACATAAAACCTTGGATAACTTAAATCTTTCCCCTAACTGCCCAAGTTCCACCCAGATCATCAAAAAGTTTCACCTCAGACTGCTTATACCCTGCCCCTGAACCATACAGACTGCTCAGGCCTTGTCCTTTCTTGAAATTAATTTAAAAATTGTTGGGCGGTATGGTCTAGTTACCTTTATCACAGCTATCTCCAGTGTACCCACTGTTGCATTCACAATATGGTTTTCCTAGACCAGAAAGTCTGCATTTCCCATGTTTGCACTTAATAGACAGACAAGGGTTGTGTTGGTCTTCACTTTCATCACACAGGACTCCCCCAAAGCCATGTAGACATTTACAGCTATATGAGAAGGCATTGATTGGAAGGCAGGTTCCATGGATACACCTATTGAAAAGAGAGATAAAAAATGTCAACAAAAAAAACAAACTACAAAATTACAAAATATTAATGTTCAATAGTATAGAAATATTGTGGCTAAATATTTTTATTTATTTTTTTAATTTCTTTGAAGGAATTAATGCCCCTCTGAGAAAGCTAAGGTCAATGGAATATAATTTACTAATCTACTTAAAGGGCCATAATACCCAAATGTTTAACCACTTGAAAGTGATGCAGCATAGCAGTAAAAAGCTGACTAGACAATATCACCTGAACATCTCTATGTAAAAAAGAAAGATATTTTACGTCAAAAGTTCCTCAGTAGCCACATCCCATTGTAAAGGATTTCTAAGCAGCATATTAGTATGTCTGTCCTGGGACAGCTGAAAGGATGAGCCCTGTGCACTCTCATGTTATTTCCCTATTCAGTGTAACAATGAAATCTCATGAGAGTTAAGTCAAATCTCATGAGATCACAGTAAATGAGTTCATGACCTCAGCACTGCTGATGCTGATTGGCTGCTGTTCATTTCTTCATTATTATTATTTTTTACCTGCAGCTGGGAGCAGGTGAAGTATAACTTTTTACACAGAACTTACTCTATTTAGCTGAGGAGATTGTGAGGTAAAATATCTTCCTTTTTTACATAGAGATGCTCAGGTGATATTTTCCTGTCAGCTTTTTATAGTTATACTGCATCAGTTTCAAGTGATTTAGCATAGGAGTATTATGTCCCTTTAATGGCATTTTATACTGAACATATCTATGTATGTTTCTAACACATTCTCCTCTAAGTCACACGATTTAGAACAATGTATTATTTGTACTGCACCCCCTAGATACCTTGTTAATGGGTTTGCCTATTAATTCCCAAACCAGAATTCTTTTTTGAGGAATAATTTTGAGATTGTGTTTATTTACTTTCTATGTGTGTATAGTTACTGTGTGTGTGTAAGCTGGATTTGAGGGGTTTTAATTTTTTATTTTTTTAAATATATATTTTTTTAACTTTTTTTTTTTTTAAGATTCCGAAGACTTATTACCTTACCGTTGGAAAGGATATTCGATTACCTTTTCAACGGTGGGTCTTGGGGGTCTGTAACTGCTTAGATGCCTGAGATACAGGCTTCTAAGCAGCAAGCCCCATTTCCCTATACTGTCTATTGTTTTTTTTTTAAATAAAGTTGCGCTGTGACGTCATCACATCATTGTGCGTGACATCACTGCGAGAAACGTGAAGCCCCGGCGATGCCTGTCACTATGCAGGCCAGGTCACTGGGATAGGAGCGGGTGGGAGCCCCTAGATCTCCCTCAAGGTAGGAGAATGCTAGCGACGGCTTTGAGCACTGCTCCATAACTTGTCTGCCTGCTCTGAGGTGGCGGACAGAAATTAACCCGATTGCTGTCGTCATTTATCGATGTGCAGTGGACATGATACGCTATATCGTATCATGTCCACTCGCACTTTGATAAATATGCCCCTTAGATTCAGTAAGCTATGTTTTTGATATCTAAAGGACTAAATACAATATAGTAAAAAAAGATATCAGTGCATGAGACATCTGGAAAACCTCTATATGTAATCTAACTACCATCCTTTTACAACCAGAGTACTCCCTCTTAAGAAATATTTCAAAGAATTTCACACTCTTCTGTACAGTTCTAATAAACAAATAAATTGTCTCTATCTACTTTCTCTTCCAAAATGAACATATGTTTAAGGCACCACAGATGCCTTTCAGCTGTGAACTGTCAAAGTGGAGAATAAAAACTGGAGAGCAGAGGTTTGCATATTAATTTAGTATAAATACATCATGCAACGTTTCTGCTAAGCTGCATTTCATTTATGGAATGGATGCAATGTGTTAATGTTAATGCATCACTGTTTCTACCTTTAAAGGGACATGGATGTCAAACATAAACTTTCATAATTGAGTCAGTGTACAGGTTTTTTTTGTTTTTTTTTTTTAAAAAAAATAGCTTCCCAACATACCGAATTAATCTTAGGAACGTACATGTCTCTTAAAGGGACATTATACACTCATTTTTTCTTTGCATAAATGTTTTGTAGATGATCTATTTATATAGCCCATAAAGTTTTTTTTGTTTTTTTTAAATGTATAGTTTTGCTTATTTTTAAATAACATTGCTCTAATTTTCAGACTCCTTACCAAGCCCCTAAATTTTATGAGAATACCGTCAGCTACCTTCTCCAGCTTGCTCCTGTTTGTGTAAAGGGTCTTTTCATATGCAAAAGAAGGGGGAGGGTCTTATTTCCCACTTGCAGTGGGCTTTCCAACAGCCTATTTAACAGAGCTAAACTGACAGCTTCTAAATAAGTTTTTAAACAGTTTTATACTGGATTTTTATATCAGTATCTGTGCATCTTATTCTTTATAGTAGTGTCTTTTACATGCAGTTATATGAAAATGAGTGTATACTGTCCCTTTAAGGCACTATATGGCAGCAGTATTTGTAACAATGTTATACATATTGTGCTCAAGTCATATGCACTTTCCTGATCCTACTTTAGTACGCTCTTGTGGAAACGTTTTTAACAAAAGATACAAAGACGCAGAGTTGAAGAAGTAAAATGGGTTTGTTTGTTTTTAAATTGTACACTAAATCCATCATACAAGTTTAAATTTGATCTCCATGTTCCTTTAAAGGGACAGTCTACACCAGATTTTTTATTGTTTTAAAAGATAGATAATCCCTTTATTACCCATTTCCCACTTTTGCATAACCAACACAGTTATATTAATATACATTTAACCGCTGTGATTATCTTGTATCTAAGCCTCTGCAAACTGCCCCTTTTTTCAGTTCTTTTGACAGACTTGCAGTCTACCCAATCAGTGCTTGCTCCCAGATAACTTCACGTGCACGAGCACAGTGTTATCTATATTGAAATACGTGAACTAACACCCTCTAGTGGTGAAAAACTGTTAAAATGCAATCTGAAAAGAGGTGGGCTTCAAGGTCTAAGAAATTAGCATATGAACCTCCTAGGTTAAGCTTTCAACTAAGAATACCAAGAGAACAAAGCAAAATTGGTGATAAAAGTAAATTGGAAAATTGTTTAAAATGGTATGCTCTGTCTGAATCATGAAAGTTTATTTTGGCCTAGACTGTCCCTTTAAGCAACAAATCTTGGCTACACTACACTTGAAGCAAAGGACTCTAATGCAGTCATTTAGTATCAGAGGGGAAATCTTAACTACAAGTACAGCAAAATGAATTTAAGAATATTATTTAGGCTTGTATTATTACTTTCTTGCATAGATGGGAACAAACTATTAGAACATTTAGGGGTAGATTATGAGTGGCGTGCTAACTGTAGCATGCAAGCGAAAGGAGTTTATCGTGGCTTTTTTGCCCACGGTGGAAGTATTGTGTGTATTATAGGTTGAAAGTAAACACTTGAGTGCAATTAAATTTAATGCGCAACGGGTTAGAGCTCTGATTAACTGTTACGTTTGACTAAAAAGTTACACAAAAAATTTTATAAAAATATTTAAAAGTACAGTTACACTCATAATAACATCTAACAAAAAATATTAAAGAAAATTGCAATAAAAATTAATAAGGGCTCAAAGATATGTTATAAAAAATGCCGGTAAAGGGCTTTAACATTGAGATACATACAGTACATATACATGTCTAAATATGTATGTGTATGTATACTGTATATGTGTGTACATATGTATTTATGTATTAATATGTCTATATATGTATTTACAGACATAAACATATAAACACATAAAAAATATGTGTATATATATATATATAAGATATATATAGAAATATGTATTTAAAGGGCCACTAAACCCAAAATCTTTCTTTCATGATTCAGATAGAGAATAGAAAGTTAAAAAACATTACAATTTACTTCCATTATTTATTTTGCTTCATTTTTTAGATATCCTTAGTTGAAGAAAAAGCAATGCACATGGTGAGCCAATCACACGAGGCCTCTATGTGCAGCAACCAATCAGCAGCTACTGAGCATATCTAGATATGCTTTTCAGCAAAGAATATCAAGAGAATAAAACAAATTAGATAATATAAGTAAATTAGAAAGATGTTTAAAATGGCATTCTCTTTCTAAATCATAAAAGAAAAAATGTGGGTGTCATGTCCCTTTAACAATATAGAACATATTCTGCTATGTGAAGAACATTGGAATGTGAAATATTAATATTTCATGTTGGGTTTGCACACATGAGAAAACAGGATTGGGTATGCTGTTTTAATGATACCCTTTCTTGTGCACATGAGCTGACCAATACGGATGAAGGCAGCTCACATAGGTGCACATAGTCTACCGTTGTATTTGTGTCATTTTATGTAGATAAGAAACGTTATCCCTAAATACAGAAAAAAAACATTCAAATAATTATGTATTGAAATGAAATATAATGAAATTTGAATTAAACTAATTTGCATTTCAGATTCCTCTTGTATGTCCCTTTAAAAACATAAACTTATTTTACTCAGAATGCCAATCTAACAACTGCCCTATATTTTGTGGCACAGTTCCATATTTGAGGGGTTAAATGCATGCTCACCTCCCTGCAACAGTGCTGGTGGTGATAGGTGTGCCTTTAATACTGCAGTTGGTAAACCGAACAGCTGCAGTATTTGGTGAGAACTCTTTGGCAAAGGTCACCTCAGCCTTTCATCCCTCTTGTTGATATGAGCACCGCCAATATGGATGATAATAAAATAGAACATCTATCAGCTGCCAAACTAATATTAAAACAATACTGAAGTGATCACCCTAGCAGATTATTACTATGGGGTCAATTTTATAACGCAACAGAAGCTGATTTGGAGCCCTTGTGGGGCAATGCTAGCTCATGGGAGCCTGCTTATCACAAGTAAAGATGCGGTGGTCACCCGCCATTTCTTAACCTTAAGCTCGCTCGTTCGGGAGATTGACAGGTCATGTAAGAGCAGGGGGAGGAGTTGCACAAGGACTGACCATTTGCCACCATCATGGGTGGACAGTTTCCCAAGTATGGAACCTTGTTCGTCTGTGATTTGCTAAAGAGGGCCCTATGTAAGGTCTACCCCATTAGAAGATGTGCTGTAAAAGCTACCCCCTAAACCACTCAAGCAACATCATATCACAGAAGATCAGCTCATGTAAAGCTATTAAGTGCCAACCCTTTAAAGCGCTAGGATAGTTAGTTTTACTGGGAGGTACAAGATTGTAATGTTTCACTTATAAGCTCTGCCTACCATAAATAGGAAGCATGCGCATCACACTAGTGGTTGTTTACAGGCACAAGACAGAAGATAGGCGCTATCAAGTGCTGAAAGGATGACTTTAAGAATACGAATTGTTAATGGGTCACTACAACAAATAAACAGCTATAAACTGTTGATATTGTTTTTAAAGCAAAAATGCCACCTTAAAAGAACATGAACCCCAAAACGTATCAAATTTGTTTCATTCTTGTCTTATTATTTGTGAAAAGCATACTTAAATAGCTCTTGCAAATGTATAACATTCTTGCAAAACTGCTACCAAACAGTGCTCCAGACTTGTGCATGCTCCTTAGCCTACCTACCTGCCTTTCAACAATAGAAATAAATTGGAAAGTGTTTTTTTTAAATGTTAGACTCTGAAGCATGAAAAAAAATATTAAAGTTTCATGTCCCTTTAATAGATCATAAAAATGCAAAAGACACAGCTACCTCTGGCACTGTTCACAGTCTGCAGAAATCTTGCTCCCATGAGTTATAGATGTATCAGATCCAGATTGGCTGGGAGCAAGCCTGCAAATAATTCTGTGCCAGCAACAAGTTTTGTGGACAATGAAAGAGCTACTGGCATTTTTGAACACTGAAAAGGCAATATTTATCACCCTCTCAGTTTATAGATGCTATTTATTGCCTTAAAGGGACAGTCTAGTCAAAATTAAACTTTCATGATTTAGATAGGGCATGCAATTTTAAACAACTTTCCAATGTACTTTTATTCTCAAATTTGCTTTGTTCTCTTGGTATTCTTTGTTAAAAAGCTAAACCTAGTTAGGCTCAAACTGATTTCTAAACTGTTAAAAACCGCCTCTTATCTCAGTGCATTGTTTCACTGTTAGGCCGTGCTAGTTCATGTGTGACATATAGATAGCATTGTGCTGACTCCTGTGGAGTTATTTAAGAGTCAGCACTGATTGGCTAAAATGTAAGTCTGTCAAAAGAACTGAGATAAGGGGGCAGTCTGCAGAGGCTTAGATACAAGGTAATCACAGAGGTAAAAATTGTATTAATATTGGAGTGTTAGTTATGTAAAGCTTGGGAATGGGTAATAAAGATTTATTTTTAAACAATAAAAATTCTACAGTTGACTTTAATTCATACACCTTTTTTTTTTAATATTTATTTGTCACCACAAGATGTTAAATATACAAAATTTCTGCCCCATATGACCACATACATTATATACAGACCGAGTGAAAACATATTCATACGTCTGAGGCAAAACATAATAAAAATATAGCATCATCTTGCTGGTATTTTCACATTTCATAAAAAGTCAGGCAACAACTGGGAAAGAAGAAGGAAGAAAAAAAAAAAAAAAAAAAAAAAAAAAAAAAAGGAGGAGACCCCCCCCTCTCCTAACCACTTCACCTCAGATCACTTTCAGACATGCCATAGTCCCCTACAATCCATGTGGCAGGAAATATGTCTAATATCACTAGTTCTGCGAAACTAGTGGAAGACAAAAACGGGAAAAGAATCTGTTTTTGGAGAGGGAGAGCGTATGACCTAATAATGGGTAACCACCCTAAAAAAAAGTCTTTAATTCTCTTTTCTGAGGCATCCTGCAAATCATAGGATTCAAAGACAATTTGTTCTTGTATTCCTTTCATAACCAATGAAAACCCGGGCACTCTGCTAGCTTTCCAGTTTTTTAAAATAAGATGTCTGACGGAAAGAATGATGGTATTTAGAATACGTATCCATTGACAGTCTCTAGTATCTGACGAAACTAACAACAGGAAAATGTCTTGCAATGTCAAAGAGACATTCAATTTATAATGATTGTTAACCCAAAATATGATTTTCAACCATAATTGGTTGATTTTGGGACAGAACCAAAACATATGGAACAAATCGGCTTTAACATTAATACACAGAGGACAGCTACTAGAACTAGTTGGAAAAATGTATGAATGAATGAGAATAAGAGGGTGTAAATAAAATTTATTGATAAGCTTCATATGCTATTCTTTCCAGCTCATGGAGACTTTACACTTGCTCAAGGTAGTAAAACTCTGCTTAATCCTATCATAATGAATATCAGGAATAACTGGACACCAGAAATTACTTGCTTAATGTTGCTTAGACAACATGATATCATACATCAAAGAAATTGACGTATCGCCAGAGATGAATTTTTGTAACAAGACTCTAACATCAGACCACGCAACCACATCAACAACATGCCATTTCTGCGCAAAAATAAAATGTCGTATCTGGAAGTATGCAAACAAGTTTGACCTAGGCAAATCATATAGCGTGAATAGGGATTCTGCTGAGCACACCTGATAATTTTCATCCAATAGCTGTTTTACTAATGTTAGCCCTTTTTCCGCCCAAGATTTAAATACTTTTTGGTTGATACCTGGGATAAATTGGGGATTACCCCTGATAGGAAGAAAATCCGAATAGGAAAAGTCAATACCTAAACCTCTACAGAACTTATGCCACGCTAATACTATGTTTTTAAATGATATAAGGCAACAAACATTTGAAGGCAACTGTCAGGGATTACAGTGTAGTATTGCTTTTAAGGCAAAAGGGTATATAAAAAATTACTCTTCCTCCATAGTGGAGACTATATTAGTTTCAGCAACCCAATCAATGGCAAATTTTGCCAGAGCAGCAATGTTATAAAGCTTGACATCCGGAATTGCTAGTTCCCCTGTGCTTGTTTTCTGCATTAGTCTAGCCAAAGCCATTCTAGGTTTTTTATCCTTCCATATAAATTTCGAGAAATAACCATAGAGCTTTTTTATATCAGTATTAGATATAAATACGGGTAGATTTTGAAGACAGTAAAGAAGAAGAGGAAAAATAATCGTTTTGATTAGATTCACCCTTGCTGTTATAGACAAAGGAAATGAGGCCCATAGCTGAAGATCCCATTTGATCTTTTGAAAGAGCGGCTTAGGGTTCCTGTGCAGATCGAGACCGAGATATTTAATAGCATTAACCACTTTAAATGGGATTTTGTCAATAGTAGAAGGACATTTACCAACACACATCAATTCACTTTTTTCTAAGTTGACCAACTATCCAGAGAATGAGCTGAACTCCTCAAGAAGTTGCAATATTATTGGAATAGATTGATGAATATTTTCCAAAAATAAGAGTATATCATCTGCATATAACAGAATTTTTAGTCGATGAGTACCGAGAGGAATCCCTGTTAATATATCCCACAATCGAACTGCTAATGGTTCCAACGCATCGTTGAACAAGAGGAAAAATAAAAGGACAACCTTGCCTAGTACCACGTTGCAACATTATCTCTGGAGAACGGGTCCCATTCACCAGCAAATATGATATTGGTTTTGAATATATTTTATGAACAAACTTAACAAAGTTTCCATTAAACCCAAACTTCTCCATACAATGGAATCAAATGCTTTAACTGCATCCAACGTGAGCACAGTCATATTGTGTGCTATGGGATTTTTTTACCTTGATCAATATTCCAAGCATAATCTAAAAAGGTGATAACTTTACGTACATTCTTTATCGAATTCCTAGAGGTCATAAACCCTGTCTGGTCCGGATGAATAAGATTATGTAGACATCAAGAAAATCTTGAAGATATAATAACAGCTAGTATTTTATAATCCGTATTTAACAGCTAGTATTTTATAATCGACTTTAATTCATACACCATTTACTCTCTCGCTTCATTGCTTTTTTCATCCATCCAATTTTTAGAGCATCATATGTATCCAATAATACTTAAAACCAGTATTTTTACTTTATTGGATATGGTAGTAAGTATAAGGAATGAAAGCTTAAAAGGGACATGATACCCGAAATGATTCAGATAGAGCACACAATTTTAAAGAATTTTCCAATTTAGTTCTATTATGAAATTTACTTCATGCTCTTGGTATCTTTTGCGAAAGGAGAAGGAAAGCACTACTGGGAGCTAGCTGAACGTATCAGGTGAGCCAATGACAAGAGGCATTCATGTGCAGCTACCAATCACCAGCTAGCTCCCAGTACTGAGTCTACCACAGCATTCTTTCCAACAAAGAACAAAAAAAATTAGATAGTAAAAGTAAATTGGAAAGTTGTATATAATTGAATGCTCTATCTGAATAATTAAAGGGATACGAAACCTAAAAATTGTATTTCATGATTCAGACAGCATGTGATTTTACACAACTTTCAAATTCACTTCTATTATCTAATTTGCTTCATTATCTTTGCTGCACACAAATACCTCCTTTCATTGGTTCACCAGATGTGAGCAGCTAGCTCCCAGCAGTGTATAGCTGATCCTTCAACAAAGGATACCAAGAGAATGAAGCACATTTTTTAATATAAGTAAATTGCAAAGTTGTTTAATATCACACGGTCTATCTGAATCATGAAAGAAAAAAATTTGGGTTTTATGTCCCTTTAAAGTTTAATTTTACTTTATTGTCCCTTTAAATTGGAGGAGAATTGAAAATCTCAGCTGGTGAAAAACTGGTGTAAATATTGAGAAGATAAACTAATAACAGAGATATGGTTGAGACCATTGCTTAAAGATATCACATAAGAATAGAAGACTGAAAACCTATCTATGTAAATAATCTATCAGATGCTGTGGTAGATATCCATTTTAGTATTTATTATTATAGGACATGGACATTGGTTTATTTAAAGGGATAGGAAAGTCAAGTTAAACTTGCATTATTCAGATAGAGCATGTCATTTTAAGACACTTTTAAATTTGCTTTGTTCCCTTGTTATCCCTTGTGGAAAAAGAATACGCACATATCCTATACTAGTGGGAGCTAGCTGCTGATTGGTGCCTGCACAAATTTGTCTCTTGTAATTGGCTAACTAGTTGTTGTCATTTAGCTGCCAGTAGTGCAATGCTGTTCCTTCAGCAATGGATAACAAGAGAATGAAGCAAATTTGATAATAGAAGTAAACTGGAATGTTCTTTCAAATTGTATGTTCTATCCAAATCATGTAAGAAAATGTTGTGGTTTCCTGTCCCTTTAATGGTTTTATATTACTGTATTTTTATTTTATGCTTTATGCTAAGTAAATCTGTTTACTACATTTTATTTTTCCAAAGAAAATAAAAACTTTTGTTGCAATGGACAGCAGCAACACATTTTAGTTTATCCTAGCACTAGTGTATGTTTTACTTTTGTGTATGCATAGAGTTCCATCTGTCACCCTATTCTGCATCTCACCCCTGCCAGAAACATATGAGGAGCCTGGAGAGGGTTATGTTGGGAAAACAATTGGTAAATTTGCTTATCTTTCCAAAAAAAAATTGCTATGAATAAACATAGCTACAAAAATCTAAATATCATAAGGCACAAATAAGATGACAATCATAAGCAGAGTAAACTCTACACAAAGTCAGCTCTTTCACATAAAATATACTAACTAAACCTTAGAATGTCTTGTATGCCAAAATATGGTAACCTGCAGCTATCTACTACCCAGAGTAGGAACAACGCAGAAATGATTTTTATAGTAATTTAGACTGCACATTTTTATAGTAATTTAGTAAGTCCAATTTAAGAGTTGAGTTTCTGTTCTTTATCTGGTTGGTTTTATCTTTTTCAGTTTAGTTATCACTTCTTTTTTTTTTTTAACCACAAACATGACATATAGTTATTAAAAAGGGACGGGACACTAAAAAAAAAAAAATCTGATCTATTTAAAAGGGAGCATTATAGTAACAGTGTGTAAGCATTTAAAGGGACATGAAACCCAAATTTGTTCTTTCATGATTTAGAAAGAGCATACAATTTTAAACAACTTTATAATTTACTTCTATTATCTAATTTGCTTCATTCTCTTGATATTCGTAGCTGAAAAGCATATCTAGATAGGCTTAGTAGCTGCTGATTGGTGGCTGCACATATATGCCTCGTGTGATTAGCTCACCCATGTTTATTGCTATTTCTTCAACAAAGGATATCTAAAGAATGAAACAAATTAGATAATAGAAGTAAATTGGAATGCTGTTTAAAATTGTATTATCTACCTGAACTATGAAAGACAATTTTTGGGTTTAGGGTCCCTTTAATGCATAAGTATTAGTTGTCACTTTAAATTTAAACAGCTTTTATCTGTTTTTTTGTGAAAAAATATTTTATGTTTAACTGCTACAGGTACGCGATTGAATAATTTTGGATGTAATGCCGATTTAACTGCTAATTATGAATAGTGTATATTTTTTTTCCCTTTAAGTAAATGAAGTCTTAAGTGATAAAATATTACAAACTGCAGAAACATATATCATTTAAAGGGATAGAACAGTCAAATAATGAAATGTGTTTGGGCGCATTGCTATTTTAAACAGAAGCAAAAATGCTTCTCCTGTTACTGTTTTTCAGTGGCTTACACACATATGGTGTGAGGGTTGTTCACCAGCATTTAAGCCCAGAGAGTTGGTTGTGGTGTTTATTGTGTCTGTAATTACATCATTTGTGTCCTATAAGACACTACTAGCTATATAAAAAGGTATGGTATTTGAATACTAGTGGAATTGCATATGCCACTGGAAACGAGTAATAACTTCTACTAGAATCATATGGAAAATACTTGTATTTAAAACTAATATTCACTCATGCAAATTTAAATTTTGCCCTTTCTATACCTTTAAGGGTGGTGGAAAAGTATTAGCACATTC